>NC_086455.1:163201456-163328956 GCF_028390025.1 Pseudophryne corroboree | reverse complement strand
ACCCTGCTCCAATACACCTAATGCCGTAACCCTGCTCCAATACACTGAATGCCGTAACCCTGCTCCCATATACCGAATGCCGTAACCCTGCTCCCATACACCTAATGCCGTAACCCTGCTCCCATACACCTAGCGCCATAACCCTGCTCCCATAAACCTAGCCTGTAACCCTGCTCCCATACACCTAATGCCGTAACCCTGTTCCCATACACCTAGCGCTGTAACCCTGCTCTCATACACCTAATGCCATAACCCTGCTCCCATACACCGAATGCCGTAACCCTGCTCCCATACACCTAATGCCGTAACCCTGCTCCCATACACCTAGCGCCGTAACCCTGCTCCCATACACCTAATGCCGTAACCCTGCTCCCATACACCTAGCGCCGTAACCCTGCTCCCATACACCTAATGCCGTAACACTGCTCCCATACACCTAATGCCATAACCCTGCTCCCATACACCTAGCGCTGTAACCCTGCTCCCATATACCTAATGCCATAACCCTGCTCCCATACACCTAATGCCGTAACCCTGCTCCCATACACCTAGTGCTGTAAACCTGCTCCCATACACCTAGCGCCATAACCCTGCTCACATACACCTAATGCCGTAACCCTGCTCCCATACACCTAGCGCTGTAACCCTGCTCCCATACACCTAGCGCCATAACCCTGCTCACATACACCTAATGCCATAACCCTGCTCCGATACACCTAATGCCGTAACCCTGCTCCCATACACCTAATGCTGTAACCCTGCTCCCATACACCTAGCGCTGTAACCCTGCTCCCATACACCTAATGCCGTAACCCTGCTCCCATACACCTAATGCCGTAACCCTGCTCCTATATACCTAATGCCGTAACCCTGCTCCCATACACCGAATGCCGTAACCCTGCTCCCATACACCTAGCGCTGTAACCCTGCTCCAATACACCTAATGCCGTAACCCTGCTCCAATACACTGAATGCCGTAACCCTGCTCCCATATACCGAATGCCGTAACTCTGCTCCCATACACCTAATGCCGTAACCCTGCTCCCATACACCTAGCGCCATAACCCTGCTCCCATAAACCTAGCCTGTAACCCTGCTCCCATACACCTAATGCCGTAACCCTGCTCCCATACACCTAATGCCGTAACCCTGTTCCCATACACCTAGCGCTGTAACCCTGCTCTCATACACCTAATGCCATAACCCTGCTCCCATACACCGAATGCCGTAACCCTGCTCCCATACACCTAATGCCGTAACCCTGCTCCCATACACCTAGCGCTGTAACCCTGCTCCCATACACCTAATGCCGTAACCCTGCTCCCATACACCTAGCGCCGTAACCCTGCTCCCATACACCTAATGCCGTAACACTGCTCCCATACACCTAATGCCATAACCCTGCTCCCATACACCTAGCGCTGTAACCCTGCTCCCATATACCTAATGCCATAACCCTGCTCCCATACACCTAATGCCGTAACCCTGCTCCCATACACCTAGTGCTGTAAACCTGCTCCCATACACCTAGCGCCATAACCCTGCTCACATACACCTAATGCCGTAACCCTGCTCCCATACACCTAGCGCTGTAACCCTGCTCCCATACACCTAGCGCCATAACCCTGCTCACATACACCTAATGCCATAACCCTGCTCCCATACACTTAATGCCGTAACCCTGCTCCCATACACCTAGCGCTGTAACCCTGCTCCCATACACCTAGTGCTGTAACCCTGCTCCCATACACCTAATGCCGTAACCCTGCTCCCATACACCGAATGCCGTAACCCTGCTCCAATACACTGAATGCCGTAACCCTGCTCCCATACACCTAGCGCCGTAACCCTGCTCCAATACACCTAATGCCGTAACCCTGCTCCCATACACCTAATGTCGTAACCCTGCTCCCATACACCTAATGCCATAACCCTGCTCCCATACACCTAATGCCATAACCCTGCTCCCATACACCTAATGCCGTAACCCTGCTCCCATACACCTAATGCCGTAACCCTGCTCCCATACACCTAATGCCATAACCCTGCTCCCATACACCTAATGCCGTAACCCTGCTCCCATACACCTAATGCCGTAACCCTGCTCCTATATACCTAATGCCGTAACCCTGCTCCCATTCACCTAATGCCGTAACCCTGCTCCCATACACCTAATAACGTAACCCTGCTCCTATATACCTAATGCCGTAACCCTGCTTCAATACACTGAATGCCGTAACCCTGCTCCCATACACCTAGCGCCGTAACCCTGCTCCCATACACCTAATGCCGTAACCCTGCTCCCATACACCTAATGCCGTAACCCTGCTCCTATATACCTAATGCCGTAACCCAGCTCCTATATACCTAATGCCGTAACCCTGCTCCCATACACCGAATGCCGTAACCCTGCTCCTATATACCTAATGCCGTAACCCTGCTCCCATACACCTAATGCCGTAACCCTGCTCCCATACACCTAGCGCTGTAACCCTGCTCCCATACACCTAATGCCGTAACCCTGCTCCCATACACCTAATGCCGTAACCCTGCTCCCATACACCTAGCGCCATAACCCTGCTCCCATACACCTAATGCCATAACCCTGCTCCCATACACCTAGCGCCATAACCCTGCTCCCATACACCTAATGCCGTAACCCTGCTCCCATACACCTAATGCCATAACCCTGCTCCCATACACCTAGCGCCATAACCCTGCTCCCATACACCTAGCGCCATAACCCTGCTCCCATACACCTAGCTTTGTACCTGTGCGATGCGCATGCACATTTCGGTCCATACGCATGCGCAGTTTAGACCTGATCGCCCGCTGTGCGAAAACGCAGCCTAGCGATCAGGTCTGAATTACCCCCCTTGTACAGAGGAGGCCGTGAGATGAGGACACTGGCTGCTCCTGATCCGTCTTATTTATAAATACATTTGTCCGAGAGCAAATTCTGCACCTAACCCTAAATCAGCCCAAACACGCATCAATACAAGACAGTAGATAATAAAAAACGACTGATCTGTAGATAGAATAAGAATGCTTGAATGGTGACGGCATCAGCCGGAGAACTAGATGGACAGACATTTTTGCCTGCCTCTGTCATTTACATTACAATACAAAAGGCTCGGACACGCCATTCCAAAACATCTGTATCTGAGCAATGGTCTCCGTCCTTCCCATGCCAGCTTCCCAACCCCTACAGTCTAGTGTGCACTCCCATGCCTGGCGAACCATCGTCTGGGGGGCCCATGCTGCAAAGGGTGGAGAGTGGGCATGGGGGGTACCTGTGGCAAATGGAGGTTGAATAAAACAATACTTGGAGACTTTACTGATCTTCCCAATATTGTGATTACCGTATATACTAGAGTATAAACCGAGTTTTTCAGCACATTTTTTGTGCTTAAAAAGCCCCCCCTCGGCTTATACTCGAGTGATGCTCCAGGACCCAGTGGCGTAACTAGAGCTGGGAAGGAGGGACACGGAGGGCACAGCGCGCGCCTCTCCTGTGTCCCTCCTGCGTCTCCGGCAGGTCTATTAAATGAAGTACCCGTTCGTGAGTTCTGATTGGCTCACGAACCGGCACTTCATTTAACAGACCCGCCGCTGCCGCCGGAGACGCAGGAGGGACACAGGAGAGGCGCGCGCTGTGCCCTCCATGTCCCTCCTTCACAAAACAGCGGGGGAGCGGGGAGGGGAAGTTGTACCTGGCACTGGGGGAGTTTGGCACTTGGGGGGGGGGCATATGTGGCACTGGGGGGGCATATTTGGCACTGGGGGCATGTGTGTACCTGGCACTGTGGGGGAATATCTGGCACTGGGAGCACGGCCCTAGCAACAAGCTTTAAACCCAGCATTTCCCACCTTAGGCTTATACTCGAGTCAATAAGTTTTCCCAGTTTTTTGTGGTAAAATTAGGTGCCTCGGCTTATATTCAGGTCGACTTATACTCGAGTATATACGGTAATAATCGTTTGTAAATTGGGCATGTGTAGACTCTATTTAGCATACAGACAACGATGGAGACAGACAGCTGCCATCAACGTCAGATGCTAGATTTCTAGCTGCACTTTAACCTTAGGAAACATGTCCGTGAGCCTTACCTGTCTGTGGAATATGCAGAGATATGCAGCTTATTTCCGAGAACAATGCAACCTGCCTCACTCGTCATCATTCAACGGCCTGGAACAAACAAATGTGCACACTCAGTGGAAAAGGGAAGTAGAAGAATAGAATAAAACTGCTAGCAACTATTTTTCCACTTACAGTATAGCAGGCAGACTGCAGTAAGACAGATGCGGGCACTCATAGCCGAACCAACAGGTCTTACTTCTTACAATCATTGACCTCCCCCAGCCGCCGTTAAACAACACCCATAATTCATTGCACATAAATCAGATTAATTTAACTTTCAGACCCTCCCTCCAGCAGGCACCTGAGGGAACATCCAAAGTGGTAAGTGACTGCGTATTGGCGATATGAATATGATCTGTATAATATATATGTTTAATATGTATAATATTGGCCCCACTCGGTGCAATTTGCGTCATCCTCCAGCCGGAGGTGGGGCCATGATAATGCACTAGTGAAGTGGGCGGGTTTCTTGCGTGGAAGGCCCACAGATAAAGATAAAGGGATTATGCACTACAGCTCTGTGAATACATACTGGAGTCTCAGAGGTCTGATTCCAACCGGGAACCTATCTGTGTGGGGTTTGTATAGTCTCCCTGGGCTTGCGTTGGTTTCATCCAGATGTTTTGTTTCCCTCAAACACTTACTAATATAGGGCGTGTGTGCCTTTAATACAACGGAAAGACCGAATTAATATAACAAATAACAGCCAGGAGCTAAATGGGAGGATTTAAAAGGCAGTATGACCAATATTTAAAAATTTACAATTTAGGGCGGGGTGTAATGGGGTCAGAGTTCAGCAGACGTGCGGGATGCGGGCTGAACTCAAGTTTTTTTTTTTGTTTTTTAAGGGGGCAATCATTTAAAAAAGCCAAAACCATGCCTGGTAAATGAGTGCCACCTTAAATAAAGTCTGCGTTTGGTCTGCACTCCACACATTATATCCCACCACAATCACCTCCAATAAAACCAGCTTAATATCAAGGAGTGTTTTGCTTTAGATTACAGTTACTACTTCTATAATGGAAGATAAGTGATGGCTCAGTCCTTTCTCTCCATAATGGGCCTCATTCCGAGTTGATCGCACGCTGACGTTTTTCGCAGCGCAGCGATCAGGTTACTACTGCGCATCGTTTGCACTGCAATGCGCACATGTGTCGTACGGGTACAAACAGCATCGTTGCTGGGCAATGCTTCTAGCGATGATTCCATTCGCACAGCCGTTCGCAAGGAGATTGACAGAAAGAGGGCGTTTAAGTCAACTGACCGTTTTCTGGGAGTGTTTGGGAAAACGCAGGCGGGTCCAGGCGTTTGCAGGGCGGGTGTCTGACGTCAATTCCGGGCCCAGACAGGCTGAAGTGATCGCAGCGGCTGAGTAAGTCCAGAGCTACTCAGAAACTGCAAAACAACTTTTTCATCCCGCTCGGCTGCACAGGCGATCGCACACTTGCTAAGCGAAAATACACTGCCCCGTGGGCTGCGACTATACGTTTGCACGGCTGCAAAAAGTAGCTAGCGAGCGATCAACTCGGAATGAGGGCCTTTGTCCTGTGGGGATAGGTTTACAGGTCTGCCTCTGCAAGAAACGGCCTGTCAGCTGCAAACATTTGGTTTCGGCTCTGTCATGAGAACAGTGTAAATGCATCTGTGAGTCAGAGCCAGTCAGTCAGGAATCTCCTCTGCGGTGATATAATAGCAGAGAATGGATGATAATGGGGAGATTATGCTGAAAAAGTGTATGCTGAACTTTGCTCACTACATCATGTGACGTGACTGTGGTTGCCATGGTAAATGCATGACACTTAAGCTGGCCATACACCTAAAAATGTATTGTCAGATCTGGCTGGTTGGAATGAAAATTTGGTAATGGATGAGAGCAAATGACAATCGACCATTTGCTCCCAAACACTGGAAAATGAACAAAAACAGCCATTTTCCAGTATTTGGTAGCAAATGGTAGTTTGTAATTTGCTCTCATCCATTACCAGATTTTCATTGAAACCAGCCAGATCTGACAATAAATCTGTAGGTGTACGGCCAGCTCAAGTGTAAACCATTAATAGCAGATTGAAGATAAACATGAAGGAACACGAAGAAAAGAGGAAAACTCCATGTGTCATCTTACAGGTAAGCAGAAAGATCATTTTTTGTAAATAACGCATCATTTTTTTTATGGGATTGCAGCTATAATAATCTGCTTTATTTCACCTCTGTATGTTATGAGAAGGTGACGGACGCACTGTGTAGATTTGTGCATTTACACACAGGGGCAGGAAAAGCAACAACTGCAGTGTCAGCCAGTCTGTCACACCTGCTAGGACAATGTCCAAAGATATGGGGAGTGCTGTAACTGTATGTAATGGAACAGGAAGGTAACGTGTTACCTGCAGTACTATGGGGGTCATTCAGAGTTGATCGCAGCAGCAAATTTGTTAGCAGTTTGGCAAAACCATGTGCAATTCAGGTGGAGCAGATGTAATATGTGCAGAGATAGTTAGATTTGGGTGGGTTATATTGTTTCTGTGCAGGGTAAATACTGGCTGCTTTATTTTTACACTGCAATTTAGATTTCAGTTTAAATACTCCCCACCCAAATCTAACTCTCTCTGCACATGTTACATCTGCCCCACCCCTACCCCCACCTTGCAGTGCACATGGTTTTGCCCAACTGCTAACAAATTTGCTGCTGCGATCAACTCTGAATAAGGCCCAATGAGGGTCATTCCGAGTTGTTCGCTCGCAAGCTGCTTTTAGCAGTATTGCACACGCTAAGCCGCCGCCTACTGGGAGTGAATCTTAGCTTATCAAAATTGCGAACGAAAGATTAGCAGAATTGCGAATAGACACTTCTTAGCAGTTTCTGAGTAGCTTCAGACTTACTCGGCATCTGCGATCAGTTCAGTGCTTGTCGTTACTGGTTTGACGTCACAAACACACCCAGCGTTCGCTCAGACACTCCCCCGTTTCTCCAGCTACTCCCGCGTTTTTCCCAGAAACGGCAGCGTTTTTTCACACACACCCATAAAACGGCCTGTTTCCGCCCAGTAACACCCACTTCCTGTCAATCACACTCCGATCTCCAGTACGAAGAAAAAACCTCGTAATGCCGTGAGTAAAATACCTAACTGCATAGCAAATTTACTTGGCGCAGTCGCAGTGTGAACATTGTGCATGCGCAGTTAGCAGAAAATCGCTGCGATGCGAAGAAAATTACCGAGCGAACAACTCGGAATGACCACCAATGTCAGCTGGACACTGATCAATGTGTTCACATATGCGTGGTGCGCTACCCTCAGCGTGGTGAGCGCAGCGAGCCCACAAGGTGCTCATTTGCGCTCGCCCAGCTGACGGTATGAGGGCGGTCAGGATTCCGGCGCCGGTACGCTGGCCGCCCGGCCGCCGACATACCATACTACACCCAAATAATTAGTGGCAGTTGGCAACAGCTTTGGCTTTCACCATCTCTGGACAAGTAATCGTCACAAGTCTGGTTTACACCTCCGTTACACCTTCCACGGTACACGCTGTAAGCGCAGTGATGTCACAGAAGTGAGGCGAGACGGGTTACTGTAATAGTACATGAGTAAATGCACTGCAGTTACTACAGGAGCTGTTTTACATTTGTGCCATTTACAATAGTTAAGAATAGTCACTTTCCACTGCTCCACTAACATACCGGGAGGTGTGAAATCCTGGAGCAAAGCTCGGAATCTGTTACTTTATAAAGGACAACTGTCTACCAGTGTGTGTACTGTGTAACAGAAACTACTACGGTGTATAATATGCAGAACAAAATGCAACAAACGTCCATTTAAACATTGCTGCATGCACTCATGCCTGTTCCGTGGCTTAATTAGTGACACTGGCTTCTACCATTTCTGCAAACCAAGTATTTACTGGCTGGGAGCGGTCCTCATGCGCATATTCTGAAAGCGCGTAATACAATAATATCAGACCAGCCAAGGTTCATGGTCCTACTGTGGGAGAGGAACCAACAGGCTAAAGGGCCTAATTCAGACCTGATATCGCACAGCGGCCAATTATCTAAAGACTGTGCATACGTATGCACCACAATGCGCAGGCGCGACACCAAACAGAGAAAGAATCCTGCATCTTCTTTTATCGCTAAGTAATTGCAGGTTGATTGACGGGAAGTGGGCGTTTGTGGGTGGTAACTTGTCCATTTTCTGGGAGTGTCAAAAAAATGGAGGCGTTCCCAAGCGTTTTCAGGGTGGGTGTGTGACGTCAGCTCCGGCCCCGATCAGCCTGTGTGTATGGCACTGTAGGAGTAAGTCCTGGGCTGCGCACAGACTGGAAAAGTCATTCCATGGTGAGTGAGTTGCGAACGGATTTGCAGATGTCCGCTGTCTGGTGAAGTTTTCGCACGGCGTACGCATGCATTCGCGCACTTGCACGGGGCGGGTTTTCACTGTCTATGCGCTGCGGCTATCTGATCGCAGACCTCTGAAAAGGTGCACAGCAGCTGTCAGGTCTGAATTAGGCCCAATGTGCCTTATACAGTTTATTCACATAATTCTGGGACATGTTACCGCAGAGGAGTTCTTTGATGTTCCCAAGAGTAAAGCTCTACACATCTAACCGTAGGACTATAGCTTCAGCAATTCATTGATAAATGTCTTACTTGTCTTCCAAAAATGCCAAGGTTAAAGGACAAAGGGGGAAATGTATCAGCTCTTCTGAAGAGGGGGGAGGTTCCTGCAGCAGAAGATCCTTCAGAGCCCACCCATATTACTTTCCAATGTCTATCTGCTAAAGGAGGGAGGGCAGTTATGACCTTGTGGTCTAAAACAGACTACACCATCTCTAGAAACACAGACATTTTATCCGCTGCGCTTCCTAAGGGTTACACAACAACAGACCCCAGATTATCTGGTATTTATGTTGCACGTTGGGGATCCAACCAAGATGTCACATTCCCTATGACACTCAGAGGGCCAAGGCTGTGGTTAGTACAACTAAAACATAGATATTCACATGGCTAAAAGAGGATTTCCAACATCAGTTACACAGTGCACCTCCTATAAGCTAATACCAGGGAGACAGAAGACATGAGTCCAATGCAACCTCTCCTACAACACCATAAACCAGAGGTTCTCAAACGCGGTCCTCAAAGCACCCCAACAGTCCAGGTTTTAAGTTTATCCATGCTTGGCCACAGGTGACTTAATTAGCTCCTCAGTCAATTTGATGTAACCATCTGTGCTGAGCCACGGATATACCTAAAACATGGACCGTTGGGGGGGTCTTGAGGACCACACTGGAGAACCAATGCCATAAACAATGGTTATCTCAGCTACAGTCCCAACCAATTACATTATACACATGAACCGTAACCAATATGGAGAGGAGTTGGACAGTGAGGTGAACCTAGCTTCAAATATGGTTGGTGACAAAGAGGTGATGGTGATGCGTCCAGGATCATACACATTACCAATGCAAACTGATTACAGAACACTTACCTAATAAGAACTGATTGTGTGCTGATATCTTCAGGAGATATCACCTATACTGGCGATGCAAGGACGAGACACCAGCGCGGGATACTGGAGGACCAGGGTGAGGAACTAAACGGACAATGTAACAAGGAGACATCACATGCATGAACGGCAGAGGCCGGAACAAGGACTAACCGAGTCCCAACTTTTCCAGGGAGGAGACGGAGCGTTGCGGGGGCGGTGCGGCGCGAACGGGGGGCGGAGTCGGCCGAACGGAGGCATGATCATGGTGGCTGCGTGACGTCACATGCAGCCGCCATGATCAGGGAGAAGGCGGCGGGTTTCCTGCGGGTGCAGCTAAGCTGCGCCGGGAGGAGGCTTCCAGTATTTCTGCTAACAAGCAGAAGCTGCGATCACTCGCAATTTCTGCTTGTTGAAGTGGGGGCAGGCGCCGGTCAGTATGCTGGGCGGCCTTGCCCAGCGATGGGCGGCCCCCAGCATGCTAGCTGATTAGCAGCACCTGCTATCCTTACTGAATTAGCCCCTGTATTCAGCTTTGTGCTTTGGCTGCACAGGGGGAGTGATGGACACAGTAACTATACAGTAGCTGCTGTTATCAGTATACCAGGGGGTAAATTTACTAAAATGGGAGTTCTGTTTAAGATGGGATGTTGCCCATAGCAACCAATCAGATTCTACTTCTCATTTACCTGGCACCTTCTAGAAGATAATACTTGAAATCTGGTTGCTATGGGCAACATCCCATCCTAAACAGAACTCCCATCTTAGTAAATTTACCCCCAGGATTTCAATCATCCAGGCAACTTCACCCCTCATGTTCCCCAGATACTCAGGTTTCTATGTACTACTGTCATTAGATATCTCTGGTATTCTACTTACTTGCACATTACTTTGCAGAATTACACATCTCCAGCACAATACAGAAATATTAGGAATGTAGTAAAATCGGAAAGAGAAGTTTTCACAGATACAGTAGGTCCTCTGTAGATTTCCTCACAATGATTACCCTGGGAATACATTAAAAAATCATTATTTTCCTTTATTCATAAAGCAACAACATTGCGTACAATCACACGGAGCAGATGGTAAAGATGGCCCTGCACAAAGGAGCTCACAATCTAAGAGGTGTGGGGTATAAGAATTGTGGCGGCTGGTGGCAGGGAAAGGGTGTGTAATGGCGGGTATGGTGGTGTAACAGCTGGGGGAGTGATATGGATGGAGTAAGGAGGAGAATTAAGTTCCAATCTTGTTTGCCATGTGGGTGCAGAGCTGGTCCTGGGTAGGGATGGATATTGGAACAAGGAGTAACCATGGCCCTGTGTGGAGTTTGTATATTCTCCCTGGTTGCGTAGGTTTCCTCCCGGTACTCCGGTTTCCTCCCACAATCCAAAAATATAGTTAACAGGCTCCAAACAAAATTAACCCTAGTGTGTACGTGTACATGTGATAGGGAATATAGATTGTAAGCTCCACTGGGGCAGGGACTGATGTGAATGGCTGAGTATTCTCTGTACAGCGCTGCGGAATATGTGTGCGCTATATAATAACTGGTAATATCTACCGTAGGTGCAGCTGCTATGGGGCCCACATCTGATGTGGGAGCCTGCCTTCATTGTCTGTCCCATGTTTCTACGGGAGTTTGTTCTTCTATTGGTCTGCACATGGGGCCCTTACAGACGTTGCTATGGGGCTCGCAATCGTCTAGCTGCGCCCCTGCATCGAAAGCCGTTGGTTGGCAACAAATGACATTCCCGGCTCGATGGAAATGGTTTTTCCATCCAATGCCAGCTGAGCGATGGCTGCCAACCATCACATACCGCTTACTGATTCTCAACCGATGGCGCAATACTTCAATGCAGCTGCGGATACCCGGAAGCTGCGTCCGAGGCACAGTACCTGTGCGCAATGCGCAGATTCCCAGCCTCGCCTGCGCACCACATAACCACTGATGGCTACCTGGCGATGAAAACGTGCCAGCGCTAGGCGCGATGCTACGGCGGCATCTGCGCTACTATTGGATGGCCATACCACGCCATATCGGCGAATGCTCAGGGCGCCATTGCTAAAGAGGAGCACCCGGTGCTCACTGGGCCTACCCCAGACAGTTTAATGGGCACCAGCTAAAATCTTGCTTAGGGCACCAAAATGGTCAGGGCTGGCTCCCTAGATGTGGGAGTACTACAAGTCACAGCATGCCCTGGCTGCAAGGCATGATGGGATTTGGAGTTGGCCAAGGATTATGACGCCATTGTGGTGGCAGTTAGACTGTAGTCACTGGTTGACTTACCACAAGGGCCCTCCTGACAGGTCTCCTGGGGGCACCGAACCCACGTGACGCAGCCTCCCGGGTACCACTGACCGCCGGACTGAAAGCAGCGCCAGGTAAGGCCACGCCCACCCTAACACCATCACCACGCGTCGCGGCCAATCACCATCCAGCGTGGGGCGGGACCTAAACGGAGACAAAGGAGTGACTGGCGTCTGAAGCGGCCAGTCAGATACCTTCCAGCTGCTGGGCGGAGCCGGCTCGGTCCAATGGGTTCCGAGCGGAGTCCATGCGACGGGGAGGCGTGTCCCTGCCCGGCAGAATGACACGCCTCGCGTCCAATGAGGGGACGGAAGCGCCAACGGGCTGTGCGTGCGGCGGCCAATCAGCGGGCCGCGAAGTGAGAGGCGTGCCCCTCAAATGGTCGGTGCTCAGCTGATGTCTTCCAGTGGAGTTGTTGTTGTTGGAGAGACGGAGACCTGCAGCTGCAGTGGTGGCGGGGGAGAGCGCGGGGGCCCGGGACATGCAACCTCCCGCCTGACTCACCATGCCAGCTGCTGCCATCCCCTGGCCGGTGGAGCTGGGGCTGACGGTGCTGTGCACGGCGCTGTGCTCGCTGCTCTTCCTGGCGGTGTACGCGCAGCTCTGGCTGCTCCTGCACTACAAGCAGAAGAGGCTGAGCTACCAGAGCCTGCTGCTGTTCCTGTGCCTGCTGTGGGCCGGCCTCAGGACCGTCCTCTTCTCCTTCCACCTGACCGGCGGTGCCCTGGCCGAGGACCTGCAGCCCTTTCCCCTCTGGCTGCTCTACTGCGCCCCCATCTGCCTGCAGTTCTTCACCCTGTGTCTCCTCAACCTCTACTTCTCACAGGTGAGTCCTGCCCAGTGCCCCCCCTGGGGTAAGTGCTCAGTGCCTTCCTCCTGCCAGTGCCCCCCCTGGGGTAAGTGCTAAGTGCCTTCCTCCTGTCAGTGCTCCCCCTGGGGTAAGTGCCTTCCTCCTGCCCAGTGCCCCCCCCCCCCCCCCCCCCCGGGGTAAGTGCTAAGCGCCTTCCTCCTGCCAGTGCCCCCCCCCCCCCCCCCCCCTGGTGAGTGCCTAGTGCCTTCCTCCTGCCCAGTGCCCCCCCACCCCCCCGGGGTAAGTGCTCAGTTCCTTCCTCCTGCCCAGTGCCCCCCCTGGGGTAAGTGCAAAGTGACCTTCTCCTGCCCAGTGCCCCCCCTGGGGTAAGTGCCAAGTGCCCTTCTCCTGCCCAGTGCCCCTTCCCCCCCCCCCCCCTCCCGGGGTAAGTGCTTGTAGTGCCCACTCCACTGCCTTCCTCCTGTCCCGTGCAGCCCCCCCTCCAAGGACAAGTGCTGCTCCCCTCCTACTCAGTGCCCAACTAACCCTACACCCTGTTGAAAAGTACTTGCTGCTGCCTAGTGCTCCCACTGAGGTAAGTGCTTGTGGCCCCCTGGGGTAAGTGCTGCTCAATGCACTGCTGAGGTAACTATGCCCCCCCCCCCCCAGCTCTGATCAGTGCCCTGCAGGGGTAACGCTGCTGAACCTCCCTTCACCACATCCCCCTCCTCGGTGCCCTGCCGGGGTAACTCTGCTGCCCGCTCGGTGCCCTGCCGGGGTAACTCTGCTGCCCGCTCGGTGCCCTGCCGGGGTAACTCTGCTGCCTGCCACTGCTCAGCGCCCTGCCGGGGTGACTCTGCTGCCCACCACCGCCACTGCTCAGCGCCCTGCCGGGGTAACTCTGCTGCTCCCTTCCAGTGCCCTGCCGGGTTTAGTTGTGCTGTCCACCACCTTCTCCCTGGTTAGTGCCCTCCAGTGGTAACTCTGCTGTTGCTCCATGCTTGGTGCTCTCTAGGGGTAACTCTGCAGCTCGCTCTGTCACTTGCAGGGGGCACACTATCTCCTTGGTGTTATTGTCCCTCTGTCACGTACACTACTGTTCTAGTGTGCAGCAATGGGTGACCTCGTCATCCCATTCTGAAGCTGTAAACTAGTAGTTCATACTCTGACCTGCAGTGGGTGTGATAGCTCCCTGTAGGGTAAATCTGACATGCAGTTCTGTCTTGTAGGTAAATTCTTGTTTTGTTCTGTGCAGCAAAGGATGACATCACTGGTTATCTCTGCTGGTCCTGGAGATTGAATGCAGCAGTTTACGCTCTGGCCTGCAGGGGGCGTGCAGCCGCTCTATAGAATAACAAGGTTTAATACTGGCTCCTGTCTTCATTCATCAGCCTGTGAAGTTCTTGTTTTCTGAGCAGTGATGAGTGCGCTGGGTAACTGTTCTCCAGCCTGCAGGGGGCGTGCTGCGTGCCATGACAGTCACTTACTGCTCCTGTGTCTTTGTCTCATCAGCATCTTATTGGTCACCGGTAACTCTCTCTGCAGCTGTGGGTGACCCTGGCCTAGAGCTTATTGGGAGCTGCATGCAGGGTACGTGTGCCAGCTTTCCTGCAGATGAACAGCTGCTACTGGGATCCTGCTCACGCAGATAACTCTGTGCAGGAGTTAATGTGCTTATGGGTCTGTAAGCCCTCCTGCTGCCGCCCCGTGCTCATCCTCTGACGTACTGTCCTCAGTGCTGCGTCTTGTCCCGGAGTTTCCTTCCTGCGGCTCCTGACAGCTGCTCATCCTTCTGCAAAATGTTTCTGCTTTGCAGCAATTCACGGACTGGCAATGTGTAACGGGGGTGTCCTAACTATACACCATTGTGAGTTGCTTTATGCTATGGGCTGCTCATATGTATCTGTTCTCTTTAGCTATAGCAGTGGTTCCCAAACTGGATTCCCTGGCAGCCTGGGGTGCCTCGGAGCACTTGCAGGGTTGGTGGTCCAGGGCTAACTCGCATTACTCCTTAAACCCCTCCGGTGATGTTGAGGGGGGTAGAATGTGTATTATATAGGGTTCCTCTTCTGTTGAACCTGGCCTTGCCCCTAAGCTCTTTGGGTCGGGGCTGGCTTGTGCCCGTCCTGATATGCGAGCGTTCTCCCTCGGCATAAGTGGTAACGTGAGTCTCTGTCTGCAAAATGTTGAACAGAGCAGAGATTGTCCTGACTGCAGGCGATGCTAATGCTATGTGCGCTGGGTGAGGATTCCTTCTGCACCCGTGACTCCATCCTTATTTTGTGTCATTTGCACCCCCCAACCCTCCATGGGTCATGAATGATGGGTTCAGATACACAGAACCGCCAATAGCCCCTCACGCTGGTCCTGCTGGACTCCTGCCAGCCATTACGTCACCATCTGCCTAATCTCTTATTGCTGCGTCTCAGCTCCAGTGTAATCGCCTTCATGCTGCCTCCTCCTCTGGCATCGCTGGTGGCTTCCAGCATCCCAGGTACTAATACTTATACCCAGTTAATGCCCATATGGCAGCCTGCACAGGGACTTTCTGCGCTCGTCCACTGACTTCAGCCCTTTGCCGTAGCCAAAGGGTTAACCTCTGTGCGTTTAACGTTAGAACATGGATGTGTTTGGCGTTAACACTCGGGCAGCTTAATGTTCTGCAGCAGGAAATGTATGGGATGATTTAATAGACATTAAGTAGTCCTGAAAACAAATTGGTTCTTGCAGATGGTTTCTCAGCATTTCTCCTACTCGCTCTCCTTGTGTGTGACTGTAATAAGTGCCTCTGCCAGAAAGTGACCTCAGATTTCTCTGCAGTTGTGTGACCTGCAGATTACAACATGTGGGGGAAACTCGTCTTTCAAGGGTTCTAGATTGGGTGATTGTATCGGGTCTTAAAGCACTTTGAAAACTTGCGATGTTCAGCTTTCTCTGTCCGGTCTGCTCTCTCTGGTCTGTCTTAAGATCACGGTTTGAAGTTGCCACTATGCCCAGATGGACTGTATGCAATATTTATTAGGCAGAATGCCAGGTCGTCCTATATCTTGTGCGGTTACTGGACCACATGATGCGTCTCCCAAAAATGACCAGATCTGGTGCTTTGGCTAGTCATGTGTATAGGAAAGTTCCCAGCGTACAAATTTGTTTGGCAGGTGGAAGCGGGAGTTACCAGGGTTGTTTTTGGGATGTCCATTGCATAGAGGCTAGTTGTGGTGGCAACAAATACATAGCACCCTCTTTTAGGTAGCCTCAAACTCTGCATTAAATGCCTTTTGCCCTGCGTCTCAGCCAGCTTCTAGGGGGGAGACAGCCTCTCTTTGGATCCAAGATGGCCGATGTGAAACTCTGTATCTGGATAAAGGAGTCACACTGGCCATATTGGATTCAAAACAAGGCTGCATTCCCCCACTGTACGACTGTGCCCCCACCCTCAACTGTATAGGGAACTCTTTGTGACCTTGGTAATATGAAAGGAGGTATGCGTTGGGACTATACCTAGAAATTGTTAGCACAGGCACCCGTGTAAATGCTGTCGCCTTGCCATGTAGTAGGGCAGTTGTGTGTTTCATGTATAGAAATACAGGTTGAGTCTCCCTTATCCAAAATGCTTGGGACCAGAGGTATTTTGCATATCTGATTTTTCCGTATTTTGGAATAATTAGATACCATAATGAGATCATGGTGATGGGACCTAAATCTAAGCACAGAATGCATTTGTTTCATATACACTTTAGACACACAGCCTGCAGGTCATTTATTACAATATTTTTAATAACTTTGTGTATTAAACAAAGTTTGTGTACATTGAGCCATCAAAAAACAAAGGTTTCACTATCTCACTCACTCAAAGTCTGTATTTCGGAATATTTGGATATGGGATACTCAACCTGTATATCACAATAACTATAAATCACACTAATAAACTCTTCTATATCGGACATTAATAATAATGTCACAAACGTTAATGCTAGGTGCAACATAATTGTTTCTAAGAGGCCGTGGGGATGTGTACTTCCTTAGCAACTGGAGCGTCACATGACTAATGCCCCTGCCCTTAGCCCCCCATACATCTAATCCCTGATCGGCTCCACCAATTGACTTCCATCGAAGATCCATCAGGGAAATTCTTAATTTTAAGATTACCTGATATGCTGATTGCAACTGTCTTTGAGATTTTTAAACATGTTTATTCCTGATTTCCTTAGCCGGAGGGTGGAGAGACAACCCATTGTATGGGGGCCTTAAGTGTGTAAAATCCTAACTACAGAATATCCAGAATGTAGTGGCCTAAAACCTGGTAGGCCAGACGTACTTTATTATACCATAGAACTTGTCTTGTAATGGCTAAAATACTGCTGTTCCTGTGCAATCTCTGCATCTCTCATTGTAGTGCTACGTAAGTATGCTTCCACGGGTTTATGTCCATCTTCTTGTGGTTGAGGCAGCTGACCATATTCTAGTGATTGCATGGTTTTGTCTTTCTCTAGCATCCATAAGGGATATTGGGGACAGATTAGTACGATGGGGTATAGACAGGTCCAAAGGAGCCAGTGCACTTCAATTTCTTCAACTGGGTGTGCTGACTCCTCCCCTCTATGCCGCCTCCTACAGGTCAGTTTAGAAAAAAGTGCGCTCCAGACTTTTTTTTTTTTCTCTCCAATTTTCTCTCTATTTCTTTCGGTATGCTGTTTGGGCATACCTGCGCAGTGGAGTGGAGTGGTTTTGGGAGGTCACCGGCCTCTTGAGGTGCATAGCCGCTTCCCCACTGCAGGACCAATGTACTGAGGGGTTTTGTTAAGCGGGGTATGGCGCCTTGGCTGCCGCAGCATGCCGAACACCCCTAATGCCTGAAGGTGATCATCGGTGGTGGGTACACACCAGGGACCCCGCTTGGGGGGGGGGGGGAGGGGGTCCCCAGTCCACTGTGCGGCAGAAGCGCGGGTGAGGCGTACTGGTCCCTCCTGGGGCGGACCCGCTGTAGCCCCTGCGTGAGACTGGCTACATATTCTTGTAACAAACCTTTATGTGAGGGAGACATGGCCAGTATAAATATTACACCGTAGCTCTGGCGCCATTACCGTGGGGTGGGGGGGCAGAGCTACATCAGAGCGGGCTCAGCGACATTTTGGCTCCTTCCTCTGCATAAGCAGCAGCAGCCGCCTCATACAGCTCCTCCATAATGGTTGCAGGCTGGATCACTGGTACCGTGAGGACCCTTGGCCTCTGCCGCTAAGAAGAGATCTTCAGCAAGGATCGTCTGTCTACCCGGACTTACGGCGGCTTCATTTTACAGCATGGAAGTTGAGCGGAACATCCTAGCTCACAAAGGGCTTTCCAAAAAGGTCATTGCCACTATGGTGCAAGCCAGAGAACTTGTGACGTCAAAACACGATCATCATATTTGGCGGAGATATGTCTCTTGGTGTGAGGAACGCACATATCCGTCTGCGGAATTCCACTTGGGGAGATTCCTTCATTTACTGCAGACGGGAGTGGATAAAGGTTTACGGCTTGGATCCATTAAGGTTCAGATTTCAGCTCTTTCCGTCTTCTTCCAGAAGAAGTTGGCTCTCCTGCCAGAAGTTCAGACCTTCTTGCAAGGGGAGCTTCACATACAACCTCTGTTTGTGCCGCCTACGGCACCTTGGGATTTTGATGTGGTGTTACGCTTTCTACAGTCCTCCTGGTTTGAACCTCTGATGATGGTAGAAGACAAGTACCTCACAAGGAAGACTGTGATGTCACTGGCCCTTGCTTCTGCTCGACGTGTCTCAGAATTGGGGGGCCTTATCGTGTAAAAGCCCTTGCTTGTTTTTTTACGAGAACAAAGCGGAGCTGGGGACTAGACAGCAGTTCCTGCCGAAGGTTGTCTTGCATTTCACTTGAATTAACCTATTATTCCGTCCAGTTCTGGCGCTTCTGCTCCTCCGGAGGCATTTGATGCAGTGTGAGCCTTTCAAAATATGTCAAGAGGACGGCTTGGATCAGAGACTGATTCCTTGTTCGTGCTGTGTGATGCGCAGAAAAAGGGTTGCTCTGCTTCAAAGCAGTCCATTGCTTGTTTGATCAGGCTTACTATCCAACAGGCCTATGTGTCAGCAGCCTTACCGGTTCCGCAGTCTCTGAAGGCCCACTCTACGAGATTGGTGGGGGTCTTCCTGGGCGGCTGCCCGTGGAGTCTCGGCCCTCCAACTGTGCTGAGCGGCTACCTGGTCGGGGAAGAACACTTTTGTGAAGTTCTACAAGTTTGATATCCTGGCCAAAGAGGATACCCAGTTTGGGCAGGCGGTGCTGCAGATGTCTCCGCATGTTCCCGCCCGTTCTGAAAGCTTTGGGACGTCCCCATTGTACTAATCTGTCCCCAGTATCTCTTATGGATGCTAGAAAAAATAGGATTTTAAATACCTACTGGTAAATCCCTTTCCACGTAGTCCATAAGGGATATTGGGCGCCCGCCTCAGTGCGGTGACTTTCTGCAGGTTCTCTGGTATGTATTATCTGTTCAGCTGTTGATGTTGCTGGTCCGGTTGTGTTATGGTGTACTGGTGTGTAAATCTCACCACACTTATTATGTTCCTTCTCTCAAGTATGTCATTCTCCTTCGGGCACTGTTTACCTATAACTGACCTGTGGGAGGGGCATAGAGGGGAGGAGCCAGCACACCCAGTTGAAGAAATTGAAAGTGCACTGGCTCCTTTGGACCAGTCTATACCCCATCGTACTAATCTGTCCCCAATATCCCTTATGGACTACAAGAGAAGGATTTACCGGTAGGTATTTAAAATCCTATTTTCCTCATCTGCAGTATGCAGCCGCTGGCCTGCTAATGATCTATGTAACATGGTGTCTGCTATCTGAGCCTAGAGCAGTAGGCTCTGCTGTCCCTATTGCCTAATGGAATGCCCTTCTCCTAAAAACCTCTGTAGCATCTGATCCCTTCTTTCCTAACGTTCTGGCCACGCTGTAGGAAGGGCTCTCCTGGTATACGCTGGGTTTGTTTGTTTGTTTGTTTTTGTTTTGTTTTTCAATTTTATCTTTAGACCGATTTTTAAGTCTTGAAATATTAATGCATATGGCTTTGTTTCTTTACAGGTAATTTTTAAAGCCAGCTGCTCCCCAGAATTCAATAGATACAAGTAAGTTTCTAAACAGACCTCCGGTAACTGTATTTCCAACTTACCAGAATTGTGGAGAAAAGTTGTTAAAGGTGCTAGTTAATAAAGTACAGTACATTAATGGGGGAGGGGGGAGAGAGACGGCATGCGTTATGGCAATCCTTGGCGTGGTGGATACTTGAAGAGGGCACCATGGCATTTTATCTCTTCACCAAGACTTATTGCTCCATGGTCCAGTATCGTCCGAATTTAGAAATTTCTGGCATGAGAATTGGGCAGGATTTGCTCAGTGTTAAAGGCTTATCAGTCCGTCTATAATAGCCAACGCCTTGCCGCACTGCGAAGTTGAACGTAAAAATGAATTCAACCAAATCAACCAGTTCTTGCGTCCTCCGCTTCCTGCAAGACTGGTGGAAGTTAGACACCAGGGATGAGGTGGAGCGGCACTTTATCTGCTCCAGGAGCGTCTACTCTGGAAAGGGAGTTGCCCCATGTAATGAGTATTTCTAGGAAAAGGCATTATTAGTAAATTGCTGTGCTCTTGTGTCTTTACTGCAAACATGAAACTCTCCTAGGGATACGCTTTTCCTTATTTGTGGCTCCTTGTCTGCCATTGAGAATTGTGACTGTCTAAGGCCCCCCTGCTACAGGAACTGCAACTTCAAATTTAGTTTTTGCTTAAAAGATTGCTGAAGCCTAAAAACTGAATTTCCAGTTATGAACCCACAAAAGCGATAACACGTCTTTTTATATGTATGTATGTTACTGAAAAAAATGACGGATCACAGGGGTAAATTTACTAAGGTGGGAGGTGTGTGGGTTTTTTTTTTTTAACTGGCGATGTTGCCCATGGCAACCAATCGGATTATATCTCTTCTCTTCTAGAAGCAGCTAGATATATGTTAAGATGGTCATACACTATACAATTATCTGGCTGGTTGGAAGGAAAATCTGGCGATGGGTGACAATTGACCATTTGCTCCCAAACTCTGGGAAATGGACAACCCGTCATTCAGACAAAATAGTTAAATTATATAGATTTAACCAATTTGTGAACAGCTTTTGCCCATTTTCCAGTGTTTGGGAGCGAATGGTCGAATCCATCCATCGCCAGATTTTCCTTCCAACCAGCCAGATAATTGTGTAGTGTGTGTCCAACTGTAAGCAGACTCTGGTTGCTATGAGCAACATCACCAGTCGTCCCCCCCCCCCCCCCCCCCCCCTTTTTCTTTCCATTTTGTTTTTTCTGGTAACAGACCCTGTAGAACAGCATGCCCAGGCTTAGGCCTGGAAATACAGGTACATAAAATAAACAGGTGACACTTAAATGCTCCAGCACTTAATAAGTTTAATGGTCCATCTGCAATGGCCTGCGGCCACAATCTGCAATGATCCCCTGGCACAGCCAATGCCATCAGTCCCTGGCACTATGGAGACTCTGGCCTACTAACTGGCCTCTAGCAGGCATCAATGCCCAGAACTCTGGGTGAATGGGAGTTTTAACAGTTTCCTGTTCTGTGATGAGTTCCTACTGGATCTGGGCAACCAACAAAACCTGGAATTCCAAATCTCCACTGCATCTGCAGAATGTGCCGGTATTGTTTTCTTATCCCTTGGAGGGAGCTGACCCCACCAGAATGTGAACATATCGGGTGAGAGACCACCCTTTCCACCATATTTTGTTTGTTTTTCCTGCAACTTTTAACAAAGTTGTCTGCAGAGTCCATGAGACAGCTGAAGCTTCTCCACATCGTTGAGTCTAGGTTGCATCTTGTACAAAAGAAAATGCTGCCATGTTTGTAACATAGGTAGCTATAGGTACAATTGGTAGCCTGATGACAAGGAGTGAACCATCATATTGAACCTAATATACTGTATATATTGTTACTACTCGCTCTTCATTGTGCCCCGAAACAGGGGAATCCAGATGTGGAGGTCCTGTTTGCCACCTGTACAGGCTTTATACAAATGGATATGTGGGTTACTTTATCTGCATTCTGTCATATTGTCCTCTTATTTCTGTAGTTGGTCATGCTCACTTTGGCATGTCTTGCTTCTCCAAGTCCAAATGTATCGTGGGGATTGTTACATCCTAATAAAATAAAGTTACTGTAGCTCTAGGCGGAGACCAAGTGGTGGTGGGAGAAGATACATGGCTGTATCTCTACAGAGCCTTGTAGGGGGTGACTATGCTGGGAACATGCTAGTAGCAAGGTTATACATGAGCATACGGTGGTGGTGGGGAGGGGGCAAGGTTTAGGGGTAAGATGAGGGTAGAGTCTTCATCCTTCGTTGCAGGAGAACCTGAACGGAGGCTGGGCGGGAAGTGCAGGAGACAGTGGCTGTACAATATCGGGCATTACAGATTCTGTTGGTCTCTGAAGTAAGTGGCAGAGTTACAGGCAGTAAGTAAGGGGTGGGCAGAGAAGCATAGTTGAGGGTCATAAAGGATTGTTGATGGGTTTAGTAACAAGGTGGCCAACCTAATGGAAACACAGTAGTCTCTTAGCAAGAATGTGTTTTTCATAAATCTGTATTGCAGTATATACATTACAAAGTGTCGGCTTGTAAAACTCTGCGCTTCTATTCTTGTTTATGCCCAATATTTAAAAGGGCAATGCTTCTACTAGGAACGTGGACCCAGGGGCTTATGGGAAATGTCTTTTCTCCACAAAGAGAAACTAGACTCTACCCTTCTACTAGCTAAATGTGGCTAGAGCAATCATTGCCCTTTTTAAATATTGGACATTAACAATATGAGAACACCAGGTTTTACAATCCAATGCTTCATATATAATCCCCATTAGTGTCTGTATGTGGATGCACCAGATTACGCTATGAATGTTTTATGGGAATACGGAGAGTGGAAGAAGTGTGTGGTTTAAATCCCTGTATTGGCTTTTGTCGAGTTTACGGTAGTTTGTGAAATCAGAGATTTGTAAAATTGACAGAACACTGTTTATCCAGAATACTCTGCAGCCACCAAACAAATTTTAATTTATTACTTAAACCTGATATTACACCAATCCCAATCTGCTAGTGTGTGCAGCTTTTAGCAGACGTCTAGGAGTGCATGCCCAGTGGCCGGATATGCCACTCTAGTGTGTGTGTGGCAGATTGGGTGACGTGACTTGCATACCAAACATTACCTAGATTTTAAATACTCGTTCTGTGCTTTAAGTTTCTGGCTGTGGTGGGGGTAACTTTGTAAATCACTCAGTGACAGTGAGGGGCACGCCTGACATGTGGATTCCTCAGTATAGCACAATGTACGTGGTGTTTGTCACATTCCACATGTGTCTGACTTTTGTCTCTTCCTCGTACAGGGTTCCTCTGCATTTCGGATTCTTCCTGATCAGCCTGGCCTTCCTAGTAGTGAACCTATCCTGCATCATGATCAGCAGTGGATCCGATGACCCCCACGGATGGATCGCAATGACTAGGCTAATATTTAGTGACTTTCTGTTTGCTGCCTGTTCAATATGCCTGGCCAATAACACCTACAGGATTGCAAACACCTCCCCTGCGTACGTCTATCTAGAATCAAAGGTAACTAGTATTTTACACTTCTCTGACGTCCTAGTGGATGCTGGGACTCCGTAAGGACCATGGGGAATAGCGGCTCCGCAGGAGACAGGGCACAAGAATAAAAGCTTTAGGATCAGGTGGTGTGCACTGGCTCCTCCCCCTATGACCCTCCTCCAAGCCTCAGTTAGATTTTTGTGCCCGAACGAGAAGGGTGCAATCTAGGTGGCTCTTCTGAGCTGCTTAGAATAAAAGTTTATTTTAGGTTTTTTATTTTCAGTGAGTCCTGCTGGCAACAGGCTCACTGCATCGTGGGACTAAGGGGAGAAGAAACGGACTCACCTGCATGCAGAGTGGATTGGGCTTCTTAGGCTACTGGACATTAGCTCCAGAGGGACGATCACAGGTTCAGCCTGGATGGGTCCCGGAGCCGCGCCGCCGGCCCCCTTACAGAGCCAGAAGAGCGAAGAGGTCCGGTGAAATCGGTGGCAGAAGACGATCCTGTCTTCAGACTAAGGTAGCGCACAGCACTGCAGCTGTGCGCCATTGCTCTCAGCACACTTCACTCTCCGGTCACTGAGGGTGCAGTGCGCTGGGGGGGAGCGCCCTGAGACGCAATATAACAGATGATACCTTAGGTTGGCAAAAGAATACATCACATATAGCTCTTGGGCTATATGGATGTATTTTAACCCCTGCCATTATTACAGAAAAGAGCGGGAGATAAGGCCGTCGTGAAGGGGCGGAGCCTATCTCCTCAGCACACAAGCGACATTTTCCCTCACAGCTCCGCTGGAAGGACGGCTCCCTGACTCTCCCCTGCAGACTTGCTACAGAATCAGGGTAAAAAAGAGAAGGGGGGGCACCATTGGCAGCTAAAAATTATATAAACAGCAGCTATAAGGGAATAACACTTACACAGGGATAACCTTATATGTGTGTGTGTGTGTGTGTGTGTGTGTGTATGTATATATAGCGCGCTTGGTGTGTGCTGGCAGACTCTCCCTCTGTCTCTCCAAAGGGCTTGTGGGGTCCTGTCCTCTATCAGAGCATTCCCGGTGTGTGTGCTGTGTGTCGGTACGTGTGTGTCGACATGTATGAGGAGGAAAATGATGTGGAGGCGGAGCAATTGCCTGGGTTAGTGATGTCACCCCCTAGGGTGTCGACACCTGACTGGATGATCGTATTTAAAGAATTAAGTGATAATGTCAGCACTTTGCAAAAAACGGTTGATGACATGAGACAGCCGGCAAATCAATTAGTGCCTGTCCAGGCGTCTCAGACACCGTCAGGGGCCCTAAAACGCCCGTTACCTCAGTGGGTCGACACAGACCCAGACACAGATACTGAGTCTAGTGTCGACGGTGAGGAGACAAACGTAATGTCCAGTAGGGCCACACGTTACATGATCACGGCAATGAAGGAGGCATTGAACATTTCTGACACTACAAGTACCACAAAGAAGGGTATTATGTGGGGTGTGAAAAAACTACCAATAGTTTTCCCTGAGTCAGATGAGTTAAATGAGGTGTGTGATAAAGCGTGGGTTTCCCCCGACAAAAAACTGCTAATTTCTAAAAAATTACTGGCACTATATCCTTTCCCGTCAGAGGTTAGGACGCGTTGGGAAACACCCCCTAGGGTAGATAAGGCGCTCACACGTTTATCTAAACAAGTAGCGTTACCATCTCCTGATACGGCCACCCTCAAGGAACCAGCAGATAGAAGGCTAGAAAATATTCTTAAAAGTATATACACACATACTGGTGTTATACTGCGACCAGCAATCGCTTCAGCCTGGATGTGCAGTGCTGGAGTCGCGTGGTCGGATTCCCTGACTGAAAATATTGATACCCTGGATAGGGACAATATACTGCTAACTATAGAGCATTTGAAGGATGCATTACTATATATGCGTGATGCACAGAAGGATATCTGCACCCTGGCATCAAGAGTAAGTGCTATGTCCATTTCTGCCAGAAGAGCGTTATGGACGCGACAGTGGTCAGGCGATGCGGATTCAAAACGACATATGGAAGTATTGCCGTATAAAGGGGAGGAGTTATTTGGGGCTGGTCTATCGGACCTGGTGGCCACGGCAACGGCTGGAAAATCCACCTTTTTACCCCAGGTCACTTCACATCAGCAGAAAAAGACACCGTCTTTTCAAACTCAGTCCTTTCGTTCCCATAAGTACAAGCGAGCTAAAGGCCATTCCTTCCTGCCCCGGCGCAGAGGAAGGGGAAAAAGACTGCACCATGCAGCCGCTTCCCAGGAGCAGAAGCCCTCCCCTGCTTCTGCCAAGTCTTCAGCATGACGCTGGGGCTTTACAAGCAGACTCAGACATGGTGGGGGCCCGTCTCAAGAATTTCAACGCGCAGTGGGCTCACTCGCAAGTGGACCCCTGGATTCTACAGGTAGTATCGCAGGGGTACAAACTGGAATTCGAGGCGTTTCCCCCTCGCCGGTTCCTGAAGTCTGCTCTACCAAAGTCTCCCTCCGACAGGGAGGCAGTTTTGGAAGCCATTCACAAGCTGTATTCCCAGCAGGTGATAATCAAGGTACCCCTCCTACAACAGGGAAAGGGGTATTATTCCACGCTGTTTGTGGTACCGAAGCCGGACGGCTCGGTGAGACCAATTTTAAATCTGAAATCCTTGAACACTTACATAAAGAGGTTCAAATTCAAGATGGAATCACTCAGAGCGGTGATAGCAAACCTGGAAGAAGGGGACTATATGGTGTCTCTGGACATCAAGGATGCTTATCTCCACGTCCCAATCTACCCGTCTCACCAAGGGTACCTCAGGTTTGTAGTACAAAACTGTCATTATCAGTTTCAGACGCTGCCGTTTGGGTTGTCCACGGCACCTCGGGTCTTTACCAAGGTAATGGCCGAAATGATGATTCTTCTTCGAAGAAAAGGCATCTTAATTATCCCTTACTTGGACGATCTCCTGATAAGGGCAAGGTCCAGGGAACAGTTAGAAGTCGGAGTAGCACTATCTCAGGTAGTGTTACGTCAGCACGGGTGGATCCTAAATATTCCAAAATCGCAGCTGATTCCTACGACACGTCTACGGTTCCTAGGAATGATTCTGGACACAGTCCAGAAAAAGGTGTTTCTCCCGGAGGAGAAGGCCAGGGAGTTATCCGAGCTAGTCAGGAACCTCCTAAAACCAGGCCAGGTGTCAGTGCATCAGTGCACGAGGGTCCTGGGAAAAATGGTGGCTTCTTATGAAGTGATTCCATTCGGAAGATTCCATGCAAGAACTTTTCAGTGGGATCTGCTGGACAAATGGTCGGGATCGCATCTTCAGATGCATCAGCGGATAACCCTGTCGCCAAGGACAAGGGTGTCTCTTCTGTGGTGGCTGCAGAGTGCTCATCTACTAGAGGGCCGCAGATTTGGCATTCAGGATTGGATCCTGGTGACCACGGATGCAAGCCTGAGAGGCTGGGGAGCAGTCACACAGGGAAGAAATTTCCAGGGCTTGTGGTCAAGCATGGAAGCATCTCTTCATATAAACATTCTGGAACTAAGGGCCATTTACAATGCCCTAAGTCAAGCGAAACCCCTGCTTCAGGGTCAGGCGGTATTGATCCAATCGGACAACATCACGTCAGTCGCCCACGTAAACAGACAGGGCGGCACGAGAAGCAGGAGGGCAATGGCAGAAGCTGCAAGGATTCTTCGCTGGGCGGAAAATCATGTGATAGCACTGTCAGCAGTGTTCATTCTGGGAGTGGACAACTGGGAAGCAGACTTCCTCAGCAGACACGACCTCCACCCGGGAGAGTGGGGACTTCACCCAGAAGTCTTCCACCTGATAGTAAACCGTTGGGAAGAACCAAAGGTGGACATGATGGCGTCCCGTCTAAACAAAAAACTAGACAGATATTGCGCCAGGTCAAGGGACCCTCAGGCAATAGCGGTGGACGCCCTGGTAACGCCGTGGGTGTACCAGTCAGTGTATGTGTTCCCTCCTCTGCCTCTCATACCAAAGGTACTGAGAATCATAAGAAGGAGAGGAGTAAGAACTATACTCGTGGCTCCGGATTGGCCAAGAAGGACTTGGTACCTGGAACTTCAAGAGATGCTCACGGACGAACCGTGGCCTCTACCTCTGAGAAAGGACCTGCTCCAGCAGGGGCCTTGTCTGTTCCAAGACTTACCGCGGCTGCGTTTGACGGCATGGCGGTTGAACGCCGGATCCTGAGGGAAAAGGCATTCCAGATGAAGTCATCCCTACCCTGGTCAAGGCCAGGAAGGACGTAACCGCAAAACATTATCACCACATTTGGCGAAAATGTTGCGTGGTGAGGCCAAGAAGGCCCCTACAGAGGAATTTCAACTGGGTCGTTTCCTCCATTTCCTGCAAACAGGACTAGCTATGGGCCTAAAATTAGGGTCCATTAAGGTTCAAATTTCGGCCCTGTCGATTTTCTTCCAGAAAGAACTGGCTTCAATGCCTGAAGTTCAGACATTTGTAAAAGGGGTACTGCATATACAGCCTCCTTTTTGTGCCTCCAGTGGCACCTTGGGATCTCAATGTTGTGTTGAGTTTTCTAAAGTCACATTGGTTTGAACCACTCACCACTGTGGACTTCAAATATCTCACATGGAAGGTGACGATGCTGTTAGCCCTGGCTTCAGCCAGGCGTGTGTCAGAATTGGCGGCTTTATCATATAAAAGTCCTTACTTAATTTTTCATTCTGACAGGGCAGAATTGAGGACTCGTCCTCAATTTCTACCTAAGGTGGCTTCTGCATTTCACATGAACCAACCTATTGTGGTACCTGCGGCTACTAGGGACTTGGAGGACTCCAAGTTGCTTGACGTTGTCGGGGCCCTGAAAATATGTTTCCAGGACGGCTGGAGTCAGAAAATCTGACTCGCTGTTTATCCTGTATGCACCCAACAAGCTGGGTGCTCCTGCTTCTAAGCAGACGATTGCTCGTTGGATTTGTAGTACAATTCAGCTTGCACATTCTGTGGCGGGCCTGCCACAGCCAAAATCGGTAAAAGCCCATTCCACAAGGAAAGTGGGCTCATCTTGGGCGGCTGCCCGAGGGGTCTCGGCTTTACAACTTTGCCGAGCAGCTACTTGGTCAGGGGCAAACACGTTTGCAAAATTCTACAAATTTGATACCCTGGCTGAGGAGGACCTGGAGTTCTCTCATTCGGTGCTGCAGAGTCATCCGCACTCTCCCGCCCGTTTGGGAGCTTTGGTATAATCCCCATGGTCCTTACGGAGTCCCAGCATCCACTAGGACGTCAGAGAAAATAAGGTTTTACTTACCGATAAATCTATTTCTCGTAGTCCGTAGTGGATGCTGGGCGCCCATCCCAAGTGCGGATTGTCTGCAATACTTGTATATAGTTATTGTTACAAAAATTCGGGTTATTGTTGTGAGCCATCTTTTCAGAGGCTCCTTTTGCGTTTATCATACTGTTAACTGGGTTCAGATCACAAGTTGTACGGTGTGATTGGTGTGGCTGGTATGAGTCTTACCCGGGATTCAATATCCTTCCTTATTATGTACGCTCGTCCGGGCACAGTATCCTAACTGAGGCTTGGAGGAGGGTCATAGGGGGAGGAGCCAGTGCACACCACCTGATCCTAAAGCTTTTATTCTTGTGCCCTGTCTCCTGCGGAGCCGCTATTCCCCATGGTCCTTACGGAGTCCCAGCATCCACTACGGACTACGAGAAATAGATTTATCGGTAAGTAAAATCTTATTACTCATCCATGTAGGACGGATTCTTAGTGGGTAATTATGTAGTGGGTGGGGTTTTGCTTTTTTGTTTAGGTCAAAGAGCTATTGCTGTAACAAAATTATACATGAATACCTGTGTTTTATTGCATCGGTCATTGTGATGTGACTGACATTAGAGCTTCGGACTGGGCATTCAGATCTCTGTGCTGGTGGCCCCAGTCTTGCAGTGGGTGACTGTTACAGCCTGTATCCAGTCACTTTATTGGGATGGTCCCAGGAGACGTGAGCCACTCTGGTAGTAGGCTGTACCTGCCCGCTGTGGGACTATACCAGGACTGGAGGTGTGTGGGAAACCACCAAACTAAATTCTGTAATCCTAATAGAAGGTTGGTGGAAAGAGGAGCGTCCCTGTTCCAGCCAATAGTAAAGTGGCACTGCCATTCCTGATGGGAAGTATTTGAGTGGAAGATGCATCTTGGGAGTAACACTTGGAAAGTCTGGCAGCGGAATGTTGCCCTATGTGTAAGTAGACTGGCCCAGCTTAAGTGTATGGTCTACTTCACCAGTTGTGGCCTTAGGCCTCTCTTATCTGCTGTAGAGCATCAGAAGCAACGATTTAACTGTTTGGTTCTGTCCCTAGACAGGCTCTCGTTGTCATTCTGGCTGCGGGCTGGGGTTCTATGCCTATAATGGTTCACGTTGTCATTCTGGTTCCGGGCTGGGTTCTGTGCCTACAGGCTCCTTTATGTAATTCTGGCACAGATTCTGACCAGAGGCAAAACATCAGGTGATGTTTTACTTGAACACATGCGTCTAAGATGCCCTGCTCACGCGTCATGGTGACTTCAGGGACCCATGCAGTTCTGATAGGTGATGGTGGGGGGGTGACTAAGTCTGAGGTGTGCCGGGATCAGGTGCTGCATTGGAAAACATCCCTCCGGCAGCCAAATTCCGATGGGCATTTTGAGCAATCATAGGGTTGCTTTGATGGTGTGGCTGGTGTCTTTGCTCGAGGGTCTGACTCTGCATAGCATGGCGTACTAGAGTTGCAGCCATTGGGTGTCTCAATAGCCTGCACATCAGCTGCTGCAGCATTAGCGTAACTTTGCAGTGTCGGCCGCAGCAAAAGTCTCATCCGCCTCTGAATCTGCCCCTGGCCTGAAGAGATCCTTTTTATTCTCTCCATAGCTTTGACCCATTTTATGTGCTTTCCTCTTGCCCAGGGCACCTCGGGAAGCCAAGCAGTCGTGACGGGTTCCGTAATCAGCGTACTCTATATTTTGAGAGCCTTGTACAACTTTGTAGTTTCCATCCAGCCAGAGAACAAGCCAAGTCCTTTCAGCTATGGCTGGAATGGAGTCCACGATGAGGTAAGTCTGTCACCTGGCTATGCCTCCCTATAATGCATGATGATCATGTGACACTGTCACTGGCTCCTACTTTCCCTGTGACACCATAGATCGGCTGTGACATGGGTGGGGGGGATTGGGACGTGTGCAGCCCTGCCCACTGCTCTGCAGCCCTGGCCCCTCTTGACTTCCACATATAGGCTGTGCTAACTTACAAAGCGCTGCCTAGGATGCAATTTAGAGGACGTGACTTAACTGCTATTTAAGTGACGCTATTGCAACCTAATGCATCTCCCATTAGTACAGATGCAGTCTGTTTAAAAAAATAAAATAAAATAAAAATCTAGTCTGGGGTTCCAGTCAGTGGGTAGGCAAAGTCTAGTTCAGAGGTGGGCAGTAAGCAGCTCCCCAGCTGCTATAGAACTACATATCCCAGCATGCTCTGCTACTGTTTTGCTATTTTGGCAATGTTAAAATGGTTGCAGAGCATGCAGGGATGTGTAGTTCAACAGCAGCTTTATTGCCCAATGGCCACCCCTGATCTAGTTAACCAGTCCATAGGTTGGCATGGTCAAAGGGTCGACAAGATAATGGTCGACGCACAAATGCTTGACAAGTTTCTATCTTCAACTTTTGTTTGATTTACTATACACATGGACTGCAATTGGAAATAGTAACGCGAGTGAGGCACCTTGCCCGAATCGTGACGAGCGGAGCAAGCCCACAAGGGTACACGTTTACACTAATTATGGTCACAGGTGATGAAACAAATTAAAAAGAATTTAAAATTGTGTCTAACTTTGACCCTATATGGCCGACACGGTCAAATCTATTGGCGGTCTATCTAAAAACCTGTAGATCTATTATACCGCAGCCTTACATCTGACAGCAACTGCAACTACAAAGTGCGATTGTGCAGCTACCTTTAGCATTAGTGTGACCCGCTGGTTAGATGGGTCACATGGTCTGTTGCTCACACTGCGGTAAATCTTGTTCCTGTTTGATGCATGATGTAAATGTGCACATCTCACTCCTAGGCTGTCACAGAGAGCTTTGGGCTGGAGTATCTCACCTTTGGCATTTTCCTGGTATTCTGCGAGTTCTTGCCGGTGTGCTTGATGACTTATTTCTTCCGTGCCAAGAAGCTGGGCCAGAACTTGGTGAGTTTCACCGTCCTGCTATCGCAACGCAGTATTCATCTTTACCAGCCTTCATGCTGCGACTAAGGGTATTAGACTGTCATTTCACCCTTGTGCAACTCCATTCCTGCCACAACACACAGTGCGGGCCTAGCTGCCTTACACTTACAAGTCCTTATCGGACATACACAAGCTATCTATGGCCAAAAAGGGCAAGTGAGGGGGAAGAGGGGACTACCAAGCTTACTCTGGGATTATATACCAGCCTACAAAGGCATCTGCATGGCAGGTTTTCTGGTGCATTCATACTCTCTCCTCCTCCTGTAGGAAGCTGCTGGTATGGTAAATAGTCACAGCTTTGGCTCCAGAGCTTACTTCTTTGACAATCCTAGAAGGTACGACAGCGATGACGACTTGCCCAGATTGGCCAATGCCAGAGGGGAGAGAGGAAGGTGAGTAATCTACCTCTCGTAGAGTTCAGCATGTTAGGGAACTGAGATGACTCTTTCCTTAGACCAGGCATGTCCAAACTGCGGCCCTCCAGCTGTTGTGAAACTACATATCCCAGCATGCCCTGACACAGTTTTGCTGTCAGAGAATGCTAAAGCTGTGTCAGGGCATGCTGGGATGTGTAGTTTCTCAACAGCTGGATGGCCGCAGTTTGGATATGCCTGCCTTAGACTGTTAAAGTGAGAGAATATGTACTTAGGTTCCAGGGCGTTTTCCAGCAACATATTGGCAAGTATTACCAAAAAAAAAAAGCCCACGTTTGCTTTTGAGCATAATTTAAAAATAAATAAATACATTATTTTTTAAATTATGCTCAAAAACAAACGTGGGCCTTTTTTTTTTTTTTTTTTTTTTTTTTTTGTGTGCAATTTTATTTAAAAGATAAACCCTCAGTCTGCACCAAAAAGAGAATGTGGTGGATGGTGTAGAGTTTGAGGCTTAAGGCCCGTACACACTGGCCGATATATCGGTGGTCCGTCGGCCAGTGTGTACGGACGATATGTCTGTGAACTCAGTCGTTCAAACATATCACATCGGCCCCGCAGCACAGCTGACTGCCAATATGTCTACCAATATATTGGCGCATCGCTGTGTGTGTGTGTATGGGCAGCATGCTGCAGCAGCCGGCGGTGATTGACAGCTGAACTGGGGTCCAGTTCATGACGTCTGTCCCCGACGGATCGGGCAGTGTATATGCACAGCACACTGCCCGATCCGTCCATAGATATATCTGCCGATCAATTGATCGGCAGATATGTCAGTGTGTACATACCTTTTTAGATTAGCCGTTCTATGCACTGACTCTTCATAAACGGCTGCTTCCCTTTTCATCGGTGGATTAAAGCACTGTAGTCACTTAGTGCCTCATGTCTCTGTTCATACACTGTGACTGCACGTCTGGTTATGTGATCTATTTTGCCAGCATGTGGCTCTTCTCACTTGGACACAACACACTAACCCACTGCTCTCTCTGGCCACCCTCTGTGCAGCACTCTGCTCCTCTATATCTGTAGCCTGTTGGGCTAGCAATAGAAATAGCTTGTAGCTGGTGGTCCCTGGAGAAACCAAGGAGAAGGTGTATCAAGTGTTGAGTGGGGAAATTGCCCATAGCAACAAGCAGCTTTGAGGTATCAAGTACATTCTATAAAATGATAGGCAGGAGCTTGTTGGTTGCTATGGGCAACTTTTTTCCATTCTTTGGAACTTTCTGTGCAAACTTTTAGCATATACAAATAAGCTGTCAAGTCACCCACTGACGTTTAAATGTAGCGTCACCTGACATCCTAGTAGGATCATGTGATGGCTTAACCTGGCAGGTCCTCTAGGCTGGCCTCTAGATTTGGTTCACTCTATCCAGTCTTTGCCTTTTGGGATCTCCCTACCAAATAGACCAGATCATATGAAGTCTACCATCCCCTATTATAATCTACTGCAAGTCCCTGTAGTGAGCACTTATCTCCGTTAGATGCACTCTGTTAGACTGGGGAAGCATATAGGTTTTTGGATAGAATACTTTAAATCTGTGGTTCTCAAACTTCAACACTCTACCTTCACCCAACAGGTCACGTTCTGAAGATTTCTGCCTGTGGAAACTGGTGGAATACCTGTGCATGACTAGGGAAATCCACAAAACATGACCTGTTGGTGGTACTGGAGGACTGCAGTTGAGAACCACTCCCAGTCTCTCTAATCCTTCTAGTTACCAACTGCTTGGTGCAAGGGGGTTTTAGTCCACCCTAGGAATCAAGAATGGGTCCACAAACATCCACACAGGCTCCCATGATCCTATGATGAGGGACGGCCGTCCACTTTCTAATCGCAGGAAGTGTCCTGATCGTGTCTCTCATTCTTGTTGAATTTAAACCTTTGTAACTTGCAAAGCAATTTATTTTATTTAAGTGTATAATTTTGGTTGTTTACAATTTTTAAATGTGTTTTTTTTTTTTTTTTTTGTTTTCTGCCTCTTCAGTTTGTCATCTACCCCAAAGTCCTCTGGATGGTACGGAACGATATGCCCAACCAGTGGCTGTGCCCTCGGACCAAATTTACTGAATGAGCCTCCATCAGGGACTCCTATCCTCTTCACATGTGGAGCGAATACACTGGCGTGACCCTGAGGACGGGCCTGTACACCTGCACTCTTTGCTGGGACACCGTAAGCCGGGTCCAGTAGCTTTTTGTTTACGTCTGGGTTAATGCTGCATCTGCACATACATTCCGTTTTTTGAAGACTGAAACAGTCTTGGATGCAGCTTCCCTAAGACTTGCTGAGGTACTAGAAGGTTTCAGGCGCGGAACGGCAGCTGGCGACACTCGCGTATGTAACTTTTTGTCCTCTGCCATGTATGTATTTCATGTAGGGGAACAACTAATCTCTACCAACTCAAGACATTTCAGAAAGGATAAAGGCGTTATACCGCCGCTGAAGACAAACTCTTCACCGTGATTGGTCTGTTTCCTATTTATAATGAAGTTGCCCTATAATTAATTTACTTCTAAATATTTTATTATGGGGTTGTTTTTTGTTTCTCCATTTTTTTTTTTTTTTTTTTTTTTTCCCCCAAGAACGTCTAGGGCAGATCTGTAAAGGAACAAACATGGGTGCTTATTGGTGCCAACTTACAGGGCTTTGCACATATGTTCTGGATAAAAGCCCTAGACCATATCGGGCAGTTTAAATACAAAGCTCCCGTCACATCACGCACCTGACCCGTAGTGCTAGTCTGACCAGCCTCGAGTGATCCGGCAAAGCACTCTGATAAATGCTGCATTCCCGCTGCTGACTCGCGCTTTCCTGGTGCCATTCCGCTACTGTACAGCCAGCGGAGCTGAGGCAGGTAGGACAAGATTCCACAGGCTGCGTAAGACTACCCTTATACTGTGATAATGTATTTATCGGGTAAATGCGATCTAGCCATAAAAAGGAACTTGTGTGAAATATATAATGTAGCATTTTATTTAATTATCTTTGCAGCCAAATCCACATAGATAAAGATGTACTTTGTGACTTTCCTAAAGAAACTCTCTGCAGTTTTCTAAGTCTCTAGCAGCCAGGTCCAGAGTTCTGCATCCAACATGTAACGGGTGTATGGCTCTCAGACCTCAGGGCCTAACAAAGGGGCCCAATTTCCTGAAAACTCTACTTCTCTCTGCTCTTATAAAAACTCTTCAAGACCACCAGCCTATTACAAATGTCCATAACTACTATTGCAGTGACCTGTGCTGAATATTAATAAAGGAATATCATTATTTGGCAGCAGTAACTGCTACACGGAGTAAGGTGGAAGTTCAGGAGCATTGGGGGTTGTATTCTAGCATCTGTAAGCTTTAAGCCTTTCTGCTGGGCAATGTGGTTACATCCTGTATTACAAGTTGCCCTCTAAATAATGAACTTGGTAACTACAAAAGGCAGACGGGCGAATCGTTGTACCTGTGCTCTTGCCTCAGGAAGCCGTTGGCTTGTGGTCTGAGTAACGGGGATTCGGCCTTTCTGATCTGGTCTGTAACCGATATATCAACTCTGAGAATAAGATACCTTGTATTGAAGGCTTTTTGGCCCAGTTCCTCTAGTAGCATATCTCTAGTAGCCAGTCTGTCATTAACGTACGTTTAATCTCAAGACTGGCCGGCTTGCCCGGGTAGCTTGTTGGACTCTTCCAGTACTGCATGGAGCCAGTAGGGGTCAGTGTTCAGCCTGCAATGACTTGTAGCTGGCGTATTGCCCCTGTTGGTCGTTTCTTGACGAATGGGCAGAACCTGGTTTGGGGTTAATTGCACATGGCAGTGGTCTTAATAGTTTTGGAGACTGCTAGTGGAAGGTGCACGTCGGGACCATCTGTGTACAGGATTAATGTATATTTAAATGGTGGATGACTATATAGGTTTATAAACCTGCCTCGGAGTATAAATGCCAGTCTACAGTATGCCCTCCAGACCAGGTTTGACTCCCATCAGCTAAAGAATATCTCCACTTATCCTATTACACTCCTTCCAAACCTAAAATATCTCCATAATGCACAGTACTTATTACCTGGGGTAAGGGCCCCCAAAGGGCTCAGGTGTGTGTTTTTGTTGGATGCAACTTTTTATACTATTGCAGTGCCGCACATCTTGCTTGCCTATATCACCACTACTAATATTTGGCTATCCTGTCTAAAACGGGCCACATGTCTCTAAAATTAGAAGGCTAAATTCAGAATGTCTCTAGATTCTTACCTGCACCTTTTTATAAATAAGCACAATTATGAAGTCTGTTCCGTGGCCAGCTACCTGAAGGTGTGTACCTGTTTGCAGCCATTTTGTGGGCTGAACCACTGTCCGTGAACATGCAGTCCATTGATTTCTAGAAACAAATGTCCCCTGTGTTCTTGGCACAGTGGTATCATCCAGTCTCGCCGGGTTGGTTTATTGGTTCAGGCCCCAAAATGGCTGCCCTCAATGTGTAAATAGGTATGCTTCAGTGCCAACGTGTTAGTGTTTATAAACCTACATGACGTGACCAGTGTGAGCATTTTTGTTTGATGGAATTTCGTTGCTGTTTGTGTTCTCGCAAACGTTGCGTTACAAACCAAAACTGTGAACAACTTATACTGTGCAGTACACAGAAGGGGCTGTCGCCCATATTATCAGTGTATGGGTGAGCTAGTCTGCTGCAGTGGCCATAGTCTTACATGTTTCTTAATCTTGGCTAGATAAGATTGCTAGAGCATAGGTCCTCAAACTCAGTCCTCAGGACCCCCAACAGTTCATGTTTTCCAGGTAACCCAGCAGGAGCACAGCTGACTCATTTTTATAAAGGTCCACAGGTGAGCTAATTATTTCACTTGTGATTGTGAGGAGATCTGGAAAACATGCACCGTGTGGGGTCCTCAGTTTGAGAACCTGTGTTCCAGATCGTCCTTCATGGTGCCTGTCGTGGTCTGTGTGAGGCACCCTGTCAAGTTACTATTATCACTGAGGCTCAGTCTCCCTCCAGTTTTTGATGGTTCCTGATTGAATATTGGGTCCACTCATTTCAGAATAACGACTCAATTTTTATTTTTTGGTGTGTGCATATTGAATGTGCAATAATTGATTAATCTAGTCCACTTCAGGCAATTGCATGTGGCTTTTTTTTTTTTTTTTTTTTCCTCTTAATATATATTGGTCTTAGAATGTTAAATGTTTTATGTGTTGGTTGATTCTACAGTGGAGGAGGTGATGGGAATCTATCAGACTGGGCATTTGGGTTTGCACTACTGCCTGAATCCATACTGTTCGGTGGTCTCTCGCCCCCTTGCTAAACCCGGCTGGAATTCTGTTCCCTTGTCACACCAGAGAAATTAATTGGCTACACTGGTTTTAAAAGCTGCATTTCCCTGACGGGGGAGGGGGGGGGACAAATGTCTCCAATTGATTTCAGCGTTCCACTTAGGGAGTCCAGCTCCAATAACGCTCGTTTCCTAGCCAGATAATCTGTTCTAAATCGTCCTGATACAGTATAACTTGCACTAAGTTTACATCCATATCCTGTCATGTGTAGCTCTAAAAAAAAAAATTTTATGAAAAAAATCCTCCTATAATGATTGGCTGTCTGGCCTGCACATACAGTACTAATTGCAATGGGTGGCTTGTCCGCCCTCAGGCAACTTCCTCTTCCATGCACAATTCCGATTCTTTGCCTTTTTGATCAACGCAACTGTAGACTAATGCACAAAGCTCCACGTGTCTGTCGGGCAGTGGAAATCTCACTTTTAAACCCCGGACGTGGCATTCAGTTCTGACCTCCAAGCTGTAACCTGTTTGCCCTACACACAGAAGGAAGCTGAGTGCCCTTACTCCATGGGTTGAGCCCAAGGAAATCATCTCGCTGTGCCTCGTTCTAGTTGATGTGAAACGGGCCTATCTTTGTTTCATAATAGTAAACCTTTTTGCCAAAGAGTTACAAACATAAATTTGGCTTTCTTGCTATAAAATTTGAAGCACTTTAAAGGAATGTGTGGGCATGAGTGGAGTTTTTGAAAAACTAGTTTGATCATTATTAGTATAAACTATTTTATTTGGGGGGTGGGGGGGTTGGAGAGTTGCATTGGCACACGTATTTTATAACTTTGTTTGACCCAGGGACTGCCACCAGGCAACATTGTAATGTTATAAGACCCTTTTGAGCGGAGGATTACCAATGACTTCTATGTGCTGGTTTTAATCTAAATTGGCCAATGAATGTATGTATGAAGGTCTTTTCACTAAACTTGTAAAGAAGCTTATGTACTGAAATAAACGTATCTGCACTAAATCGTTTTTGCGTCCTGTTTTTGCGTCCTGTTTGTGTGTTCCAGCAGCTTCCGCACTGATGGTTTGTTGCAAAAAAATTGCATTTTTAATGTGCAGGAAGAAAGGTTATTAATGTCTAGCCCTGGCCTACACAGTGTTGCGTCTTCTCGCCGAGGTGGGGTGCAGAATATTCCTTTATCAGGGGCTTCCAGAAGTCTCATCTGACATTCAGGACACATGGGTTTCTATAGGCTGCACTTCTTGGATATTCTGGGTGCAGATGACGGGGAAAGCAACATTTTCAGACTCTGGTCATATCTTATTGCTTCTAGATATGACCAGTGTACCATGTAAGTGGTATGCAATATGAGCCTAATGCAGGTATACTGGAATGTGCGCTGGAAATACAGCCTACATTTATTGGGATTAATATAAAGGTGAAACGGAGGCTACTGTTGTCACTCTGCCATTAATGAAACCTCTTCCTGACTTGGTCAGTGTAGCTGTCCCTAGTACGCTAGTGTGTAAGTGTCCATACCAGTTACGGCAAGCATACTGAAAGCAAAGACTTCCACACAGGGCTCTGAGCCACTTATACAACTATGAGGCATAATGTACACGTTGATGGACGTCCTGATATAACTCTGGCTGTAAATGGAGCCTTAAGTGTCTTGAGAAAGGGGGCAACTGTTGGTCACATCTAGCAAGGAGTAAGGCTGGAAGCTGCTAGTGACTCACTAGCACAGTGAGCAGATGGTGACATGGAGAAGATGGCTATTGGTAAAAGGCAACAGTGGTTGTAAGTCTATAATACAGAACTGCGATGGCCGTAGTGTGTGAGAATAATGAAAAACCAGAGCCCAACGGAAGATCAATAGGGGGTCATTCCAAGTTGATCGCTCGCTAGCTACTTTTAGCAGCGGTGCAAACGCATAGTCGCCACCCACGGGGGAGTGTATTTTCACTTTGCAAGTGTGCGAACCCTTGTGCAGTCGAGCGGGACGAAAAAGGTATTTTGCAGTTTGAGTAGCTCTGGACTTACTCTCAGCCCTTGCGATCACTTTGTCTTTTTTTTTTTTTTAGGTCCTGAAATTGACGTCTGACACCTGCCCTGCAAACACCTGCGTTTTTCCAAAAACTCCTTGGAAACGGTCAGTTGACACCCACAAACGCCCTCTTCCTGTCAATCTCCTTGCACTCGGCTGTGCGAATGGATTCTTCGTTAAATACATCACCCAGCAATGATCCGCTTTGTACCAGTACGACGCGCATGTGCAGTAGTAACCTGTCTGCTGCGAAAAATGGCAGTGAGCTATCAACACGGAATGACCCCCCAATGTTCATTAAACCTTATATGAGATTGCTTGGATAAATGGATGTGAGCAATTATAGCCATATGTGCTGGTAGAACATCTTACCAAAACCATAGCCATGGATATGACAACATTCCGTTACACTGATTCAGCGGACTTTGGGAATGGTGGTCTGAGACTGGCTGCTTGGTCATGGCTGCGCACGCCTCCAGTGAATGGTTCTCGTGCTGATGTTATGTCCAGAAGTGGTTTGGAACGCTGTAGTGTGGTGACGCCGAGGGACAGTTCACGCATCTCGGTACTCAGATGTCTGCTTGTGTGGATACGGCTGAGCTGCTGCTCTTAGACCTTTTTCCATCTAACAATAACTGCGCTTAGTTGAGTAAGGCAGCAACATCTGGGCAAACATTATAAAGGTGTGTCATCCTATGATGTTGCTACAATGAGTTTCTGAGTTCATCAGTACAACCCATTCCCACTACTAATGTGGTGGTGGTTGAAATAGCAGAACACTAAGTAGAGAGGTTCTCGTCACACCTCTGTGTAGATGATTCAAAGCAAGTGCAGATGATTCCACTCCTCTCTCTTGTGGACAGGTAGTCTATACTGGAAGTGCTGTGGAGAGATGCACTGGCCAGTACTGCCATAGCGTCTGGTATAGAAGATCTAAAGTATCTAGAGACAGTCATTAGGGTGACAGAAGTTGTTTCAGTTTTCTTGGTGCCATTTTGTATGTTTTACCATATCTAAGCACAATTTATGGAAATGTGTACGTTCGCCACAGGTCACTATTCCCAATTGTAGTCCATGTGGCTTGTAAATCAAACAAATGTTAGAAGAAAAAAAAAACTTGGTGACCATATGGGGTCTACCAAATGCATGTTGACCTAGACATTGGAACCTATTGCCACGGAGTCAGAGTGTATTTACATCTGCTGAAACCAATAGGCGAATTTAAAATCTGTGTTACTCCTGCCCAGGGGCACCATACAGTGAATTGACGTGATTGGGCAGAGGCCAGAAGTATAGCCTGCTACAGTACACAGTGGTACAGGGGCAGCCGTTACCCCAACTGCATAAGAGGGTAGCTCTTGGGCAACAACACTGGTGTATGGCTTCAGATGGTACTAAAGAATGAAGTTTGAGAACTAGTCTAATGGTTTTGATTGTTGCAACCATATTGCAGATGGTCAATACTGGAGTATATGCAAGGATCTACTTTCACCCAGAGCTGGAGCAGAAGGTATGAGAACCATGCCGAAAGCCAATATACACCCACGCCACTTACCCTGTTATGTTAGGATGCAAGCTGTAGAACATGGGATCTCTTACCTCTCTATATTCTGTCAAAGTCGGAAAATATTCCAGTACACACATCACGTACTAACCACACACACACGCCCGCTGCGCGTGCACATATCTGCAATTTGCGTATGGTCGCTCCCGCGCGTGGGATGGGTATTTACGGCCGAGTTTGTGAACGCATGGAGGGTTATCAAAACATTACATATTTAATCCAAATAGTGCACATTGTACACACAGCCCCCCCTGCACCACATCAGAAAGAAATAGCTGTTTAAAACGGTTACAGAACAAAGGGATTCACCTTTACAGGATAGGAGGGGACAGAACAAGGTTACAAGGTGGTGTTTGGTATCCAGCTGTAGGGTGTTTTAAGGGAAACATTCTGGTGTTGGTTTTTGAGGAAGATCGCATGTTCCTGAGGATAGTTAGGTGCAGAATATAGGTTTAAACTGTATTTACTGTATATTATGTATGCGGCGGGAATCCAGAGGAGACCACCCACAAGAGCAGTTAAGAAAGACATCGCCCACCTTTTCAAATCAACCTATGACCTCTCTTGTACAGTAAAAGTGCATTCCTGTGTCCAATGGACAAAGGGATTACAGTATCCATTGTATTGTTTATGGAAGTAGTGCATAAAAAGCCTGTTGCTGCCTGGCCGGTCAGAAGACTCATAACGCTATCTACCTGATTAGCGGAGGACTGGACCAGGTTGCGCAAGCGAATATTCTCACGTATGTACATTGACTGTAGCCATTTACTCTGTTGTATTGTAGTGTATAAATTGTATTGTTATCCCCTTCCAGATATATACGCTGATGTGTCGGAGCCCAGTGTTTTAACTACAAATCTGTGTTGTGTCCTCTTTTCCCTGCTAAGGTTTAAAGCGTGTTACATTACCTAACTGTATAAGGTTTAAGAGTGTATTGATAAGTTGTGTACGCACTGCAGGTACTTTGTACCGTCAGCGCTGCATAAGGTTTAAGGTGTAACATCATTGCAGTGCTTTGCTGTATAAGGTTTAGAGTGTAATAATAAGAATTTACTTACCGATAATTCTATTTCTCGTAGTCCGTAGTGGATGCTGGGGACTCCGTCAGGACCATGGGGTTTAGCGGCTCCGCAGGAGACAGGGCACAATAATAAAAGCTTTAGGATCAGGTGGTGTGCACTGGCTCCTCCCCCTATGACCCTCCTCCAAGCCTCAGTTAGGATACTGTGCCCGGACGAGCGTGCATAATAAGGAAGGATATTGAATCCCGGGTAAGACTCATACCAGCCACACCAATCACACCGTACAACCTGTGATCTGAACCCAGTTAACAGTATGATAACAACGAAGGAGCCTCTGAAAAGATGGCTCACAACAATAATAACCCGATTTTTGTAACAATAACTATGTACAAGTATTGCAGACAATCCGCACTTGGGATGGGCGCCCAGCATCCACTACGGACTACGAGAAATAGAATTATCGGTAAGTAAATTCTTATTTTCTCTAACGTCCTAAGTGGATGCTGGGGACTCAGTCAGGACCATGGGGATTATACCAAAGCTCCAAAACGGGCGGGAGAGTGCGGATGACTCTGCAGCACCGAATGAGAGAACTCCAGGTCCTCCTCAGTCAGGGTGTGCCCCTGACCAAGTAGCAGCTCGGCAAAGTTGTAAAGCCGAGACCCCTCGGGCAGCCGCCCAAGATGAGCCCACTTCCTTGTGGAATGGGCTTTTACTGATTTTGGCTGTGGCAAGCCTGCCACAGAATGTGCAAGCTGAATTGTACTACAAAGCCAGCGAGCAATCGTCTGCTTAGAAGCAGGAGCACCCAGCTTGTTGGGTGCATACAGGCTAAACAGCGAGTCAGATTTTCTGACTCCAGTCGTCCTGGAAACATATATTTTCAGGGCCCTGACAACGTCAAGTAACTTGGAGTCCTCCAAGTCCCTAGTAGCCGCAGGTACCACAATAGGTTGGTTCATGTGAAAAACAGAAAACACCTTAAGGAGTTTTGACGAGTCCTCAATTCTGCCCTGTCAGAATGAAAAATTAAGTAAGGGCTTTTATATGATAAAGCCGCCCATTCTGACACACGCCTGGCTGAAGCCAGGGCTAATAGAATCTTCACCTTCCATGTGAAATATTTTAATTCCACAGTGGTGAGTGGATCAAACCAATGTGACTTTAGGAAACTCAAAACAACATTGAGATCCCAAGGTGCCACTGGGGGCACAAAAGGAGGCTGTATATGCAGTACCCCTTTTACAAACGTCTGAACTTCAGGCACTGAAGCCAGTTCTTTCTGGAAGAAATTCGACAGGGTCGAAATTTGAACCTTAATGGACCCTAATTTTAGGCCCATAGACAGTCCTGTTTTCAGGAAATGTAGGAAACGACCCAGTTGGAATTCCTCTGTAGGGACCTTCTTGGCCTCACACCACGCAACATATTTTCGCCAAATGCGGTGAAAATGTTTTGCGGTTACATCCTTCCTGGCTTCGACCAGGGTAGGGATGACTTCATCTGGAATGCCCTTTCAGGATCCGGCGTTCAACTGCCATGCCGTCAAACGCAGCCGCGGTAAGTCTTGGAACAGACAAGGCCCCTGCTGGAGCAGGTCCTCTCTTAAAGGTAGAGGCCACGGTTCTTCCGTGAGCATCTCTTGAAGTTCCGGGTACCAAGTCCTTCTTGACCCATCCGGAATCACGAGTATCGTTCTTACTCATCTCCTTCTTATGATTCTCAGTACTTTTGGTATGAGATGCATAGGAGGGAACACATACCCTGACTGGTACACCCACAGTGTTACCAGAGCGTCCACCGCTATTGCCTGAGGGTCCCTTGACCTGGCGCAATATCTGTCTAGTTTTTTGTTCAGGCGGGACGCCATCATGTCCACCTTTGGTTTTTCCCAACGGTTTACAATCATGTGGAAGACTTCCCGCTGAAGTCCCCACTCTCCCGGGTGGAGGTTATGCCTGCTGAGGAAGTCTGCTTCCCAGTTTTCCACTCCCGGAATTAACACTGCTGAGAGTGTTATCACATGATTTTTCGCCCAGTGAAGAATCCTTGCAGTTTCTGCCATTTCCCTCCTGCTTCATGTGCCGCCCTGTCTGTTTACGTGGGCGACTGCCGTGATGTTGTCCACTGGATCAATACCGGCTGACCTTGAAGCAGAGGTCTTGCTAAGCTTAGAGCCTTGTAAATTGCCCTTAGCTCCAGTATATTTATGTGGAGAGAAGTCTCCAGACTTGATCACACTCCCTGGAAATTTTTTTTTTTTCCTTGTGTGACTGCTCCCCAGCCACTCAGGCTGGCATCCGTGGTCACCAGGACCCAGTCCTGAATGTCGAATCTGCGGCCCTTTCATAGATGAGCACTCTGCAGCCACCGCAGAAGAAAACACCCTTGTCCTTGGAGACAGGGTTATCCGCTAATGCATCTGAAGATGCGATCCGGACCATTTTCCCAGCAGATTCCACTGAAAGGTTCTTGCGTGAAATCTACCGAATGGGATCGCTTTGTAAGAAACCACCATTTTTCACAGGACCCTTGTGCAATGATGCACTGATACTTTTCCTGGTTTTAGGAGGTTCCTGACTAGCTCGGATAACTCCCTGGCCTTCTTCTCCGGGAGAAAACATCCTTTTCTGGACTGTGTCCAGAATCATTCCTAGGAACATTAGACGTGTCGTCGGAAAAAGCTGCGATTTTGGAATATTTAGAATCCACTCGTGCTGTCGTAGAACTACTTGAGATAGTGCTACTCCGACCGCCAACTGTTCTCTGGACCTTGCCCTTATCAGGAAAGCGTCCATATTTCTTTTAGGAAGAATCATCATTTCGGCCATTACCATGGTAAAGACCCGGGGTGCCGTGGACAATCCAAACGGCAGCGTCTGAACTGATAGTGACAGTTCTGTACCACGAACCTGAGATACCCTTGGTGAGAAGGGCAAAATTTGGACATGTAGGTAAGCGTCCCTGATATCCAGTGACACCATATCGTCCTGGTTCGCTATCACTGCTCTGAGTGACTCCATCTTGATTTGAACCCTTGTATGTAATTGTTCAAATCTTTTAGATCTCACCGAGCCGTTTGGCTTCAGTACCACAATATAGTGTGGAATAATACCCCTTCCCTTGTTGTAGGAGGGGTACTTTGATTATCACCTGCTGGGAATACAGCCTGTGAATTTTTTCCCAATACTGCCTCCCTGTCGGAGGGAGACGTTGGTAAAGCAGCCTTCAGGAACTTGTGAGGGGAAGACGTCTCGAATGTCCAATGTACACCTGGGATACTACGTGTAGGATCCAGGAGTCCACTTGCGAGTGAGCCCACTGCGTGCTGAAACTCTTGAGATGACCCCCCACCGCACCTGAGTCCGCTTGTATGGCCCCAGCGTCATGCTGCGGACTTGGCAGAAGCTGTGGAGGACTTCTGTTCCTGGGAATGGGCTGCCTGCTGCAGTCTTCTTCCCTTTCCTCTAACCCTGGGCAGATATGACTGGCCTTTTGCCCGCCTGCCTTTATGGGTACGAAAGGACTGAGACTGAAAAGACTGTGTCCTTTTCTGCTGAGATGTGACTTGGGGTAACAAAAGTGGATTTTCCAGCTGTTGCCATGGCCACCAGGTCCGATGGACCGCCCCTTTATACGGCAATACTTCCATGTGCCGTCTGGAATCTGCATCACCTGACCACTGTCGTGTCTATAAACATCGTCTGGCAGATATGGACATCACATCTACTCTTGATGCCAGAATGCAAATATCCCTCTGCGCATCTCGCATATATAGAAATGCATCCTTAAAATGCTCTATAGTCAATAAAATATTGTTCCTGTCAAGGGTATCAATATTTTCAGTTAGGAAATCCGACCAAGCTCCCCCCAGCGCTGCACATCCAGGCTGAGGCGATTGCTGGTCGTAGTATAACACCAGTATGTGTGTATATACTTTTTAGGATATTTTTCAGCTTCCTATCAGCTGGCTCCCTGAGGGCGGCCGTATCTGGAGACGGTAACGCCACTTGTTTTTATAAGCGTGTGAGCGCCTTATCCACCCTAAGGTGTGTTTCCCAACTCGCCCTCACTTCTGGCGGGAAAGGGTATACCTCCAATAATTTTCTATCGGAGGAAACCCACGTATCATCACACACTTTAATTTATCTGATTCAGGAAAAACTACAAGTAGATTATTCCCACCCTTCATAATACCCTTATTTGTGGTACTTGTAGTATCAGAAATATATAACACCTCCTTCATTGCCCTTAACATGTAACGTGTGGCCCTAAAGGAAAATACGTTTGTTTCTTCACCGTCGACACTGAAGTCAGTGTTCGTGTCTGTGTCGACCAACTGAGGTAAATGGGCGTTTTTACAAGCCCCTGACGGTGTCTGAGACGCCTGGACAGGTACTAATTTGTTTGCCGGCCGTCTCATGTCGTCAACCGACCTTGCATCGTGTTGACATTATCACGTAATTCCTAAATAAGCCATCCATTCCGGTGTCGACTCCCTAGAGAGTGACATCACCAATACAGGCAATTTGCTCCGCCTCCTCACCAACATCGTCCTCCTACATGTTGACACACACGTACCGACACACAGCACACACACAGGGAATGCTCTGATAGGACAGGACCCCACTAGCCCTTTGGGGAGACAGAGGGAGAGTTTGCCAGCACACACCAAAAACGCTATAATTATACAGGGACAACCCCTTATACAAGTGTTTTCCCTTATAGCATTTTTATATATGTAATCATATCGCCAAATAAGTGCCCCCCCTCTCTGTTTTAACCCTGTTGCTGTAGTGCAGTGCAGGGGAGAGCCTGGGAGCCTTCCTCACAGCAGAGCTGAGCAGGAAAATGGCGCCGTGTGCTGAGGAGAATAGGCCCCGCCCCCTTTTCGGCGGGCTCTTCTCCCGGAGTTTGTGAGATCTGGCAGGGGTTAAATACATCCATATAGCCTCAAGGGCTATATGTGATGTATTTTAGCCATACAAAGGTATTATACATTGCTGCCCAGGGCGCCCCCCCCAGCGCCCTGCACCCTCAGTGACTGTTGGTGAAGTGTGCTGACAACAATGGCGCACAGCTGCAGTGCTGTGCGCTACCTTATGAAGACTGAAAGTCTTCTGCCGCCTGTTTCTGGACCTCTGGACCTTTTCAACTTCGGCATCTGCAAGGGGGGTCGGCGGCACGGCTCCGGGACGAACCCCAGGGTGAGACCTGTGTTCCGACTCCCTCTGGAGCTAATGGTGTCCAGTAGCCTAAGAAGCAAATCCATCCTGCACGCAGGTGAGTTTACTTCTCTCCCCTAAGTCCCTCGTAGCAGTGAGCCTGTTGCCAGCAGGTCTCACTGAAAGAAAAAAAACCTAACTTAAACTTTTATTCTAAGCAGCTCAGGAGAGCCACCTAGATTGCACCCTTCTCGGCCGGGCACAAAAATCTAACTGAGGCTTGGAGGAGGGTCATAGGGGGAGGAGCCAGTGCACACCACCTGATCCTAAAGCTTTTATTATTGTGCCCTGTCTCCTGCGGAGCCGCTAAACCCCATGGTCCTGACGGAGTCCCCAGCATCCACTTAGGACGTTAGAGAAAATATCATTGCATTACTAATAAGGTTTAAAGTATATCAAGAGTGTGTACTTTGTACCCCCAGCGCGGCGTTTGTACGCTAAGTCCGTACAAGGTACAGGACTCTGTACGCAAATAGCGTACAGAGTACGTAGCGTGTGTACTAAGTCTAGTGGCCTCATGGTAAAAGTATGTTTAAAGGTATAGCTTTATGGTTTAAGATAATATCGACATTTATCAATTCCTAGGGATTAACCATATACAGCTTCAAACTGCGAGTCCCCCTGATTCTCATGGATCCTGGCAGAAGCTGGTCACCAAAGCTACGTCCACTTATATGCTAATAGCGGAGGCAGGCAATTGACTGCCGGAATAGATCCCAGCGGTTAATATACTGATGCAGGAATCCTGACACCGCTGTCTGGTTTACCCACATGGGTGGTGGTGCATGCCACCACTTGAGGGGGAAATAGAACCCGGTGTTGACACTGGGGCAGTGTCGCGAACCTGCGAGGGGACACGCTGCACTTGAAGCCAGGATCCTGGCCGCTGTCTTCCGATCGCATACTGATCCAGCTATTGGAATAAGCAAAGCAAAAAAAATACTGGTCAATGTCTGAGTATTGCCCAGGCTAGATTTTGATGAGTGAACCCCACTGTCTGAAGGGGGAGATACACCAAGCAGTGGAGAGTGGAGAAGTTGCCCAAAGCATCCAATCTTATTATTTACTAAGTCTTCAAATTGACAACATTTGATTGGTTGCTTTAGATAACTTCTCTACAGTATCGCCCACCAAGACTTGATGCATCTCCCTCCAGTGAGATGCACCAAATCATTTGTTACGAGGCAGATGGAGCCAGGCTCATCTTACGGCAGTGGTGCATGGCGATCAGTTTGTTCATTCCATTAGGAATTAATGGAGCGTTTACTGGTTGCAACACGGCATCCCTGATGAAATGAATGGACTGATTGCCATGCAGCATTGTCGTAATCAACCAGACTGCAGCCTCAAAGTTATACCTCTTTCACACTGATAAAACATAGTCGTGCGCAAGTCCTTCCCAGGTGTGACTTTGTGAGACCTCTTTTAGACAGGCGGTCTGACTCAGATTGGTGACATCACCACCAACGCATCCAGAGGCGGTGCTTGGCAAGGAGATGATGTCCAAGTGCCACCTCTTCCTATGGTGTGAATGAGTGCCACATTGACCCATTCACACCGCACGGAGAGCCAGGTCCAACCTTACTCGCTGCCAGAGATGAAATACTCCACCTGGATTATTTCATCAGGCCCCTTTCAGAGGGATCCGGTTGGAATCCCAGCTGTTGAAATACTGACGCTAAAGAGATCACAATGCCAGCGTCTGCAGTCTGACCAACAGGATCCCAATTGAGTTATTTTTGGAAAGACAGCTAATGCTTTCTAGCCGGGGAACCATACCGGATTACGGCACGTCACTGTATCCTTAGTATACATGAGACCACACAAACACTCATCATTTAAATGGCTGTAGGAAGGTACAATGACATATCAATAATCAGACTTATCAACTTGTTTATTCAGTGTGCCAACATTTTCTACAGTTCTGTAGCTGGGGGAAGGGGGCGAGAAGCGGGTTAATAAATGACACACAAACATCACATCCGGACAGATACAAGAGGCAGGTGTCTGCTCTGCTCCACTGAGCTTACAGTCTAGAGAAAGAACAAAGTGAAACATGATGGCTGCATTATAGACGCTCTGTACACACAAACAGAGCTGGGACGTAAGGGGAGATGTATCAAAGCAAGGAGAGAGAGCACCAACCAATCAGCTCTTGACATTTTGTTTCCAAACAGTCTATAACATGGTAGTTAGGTGCAGATCGGCTGATACTTTATCTCTCTCTCTTTGATAGACATCCCCTAAGTCTTAGATCAGGTGGGAACAGTCAGTGGTTACACTGCGCCAGCCTGTAATTCTACCCCAGGTGGCAGAGCCATATTATACACACATGAACATCTGGTCATAACTGCCAATGCCACATACTGTAGCAACTCATTGGGCGCTATGCAATTCTTTTCACCCCTTCCACACCTGTTCTGTTGCTGCTGATGGGCGTGGTATTGTTATTTCAGCGCGCTACCCCCAGGGTAGCGAGGGCACCCAACCCTTTACCTAGCTAAACCTGATTACTATGGGCGCAATATGCACGATAACGGGGATCACTTTAGAACGGTGATTGGGCATGGCCTATCATTTGAATAACGCAGATTGTGTTCCTGATTTTTCTCTACTTCGTTTGCTATAGCGCAACAGGTGTAGTGCAGAGAACCTCATATCGAACGCAGTCTGGGCTAGATCATTATAATGGCAACTACACTATTTGCCTCCTTTTATAGTAAGTAGGTCAGTGCACACAGTAAGAGGGTTTCTTCATCTGCGCTGAAATCACATTGTGTAATGTGAGGGCAGAACAAATAAGCAAGAAATTACTGCAAAGCGGGATTTGTGCAAATACTGAAGACTGACCAACAGCGATGGCGTCTGCGTTGTGCTCCGAGGCACCAATTCCGAAATGCATAAACGTCAACTGCATCCCGTGCTCTAAAATAATTGCAGCCCTCTGCTTGTATTGGTTTATGCAGCCACAGTGGGGGTCATTCAGAGTTGATCGCTCGCTGCCATTTTTTGCAGCGATCAGGTCGCTACTGCGCATGCACGTCATACGGGTACAAAGCAGATCGTGGCTGAGCTATGGATTTAACAAAGAATCCATTCGCAAGGAGATTGACAGGAAGAGGACGTTTGTGGGTGGCAACTGACAGTGTATAGAAAAACGCGGGCGTTTCCAGGGCGGGTGTCAGACGTCAATTCAGGCATCACAAAGACTGAAGTGATCGCAGCAGATAAGTTCAGACCTACTCAGAAACTGCACAAAATGTTTTTGCACAGCTCGGCTGCACAGGTGTTCGCATACTTGTAAAGCGCAAATACACTCCCCCGTGGACGGCGACTAGGCGTTTGCACGGCTCCTAAAAGTAGCTAACGAGCGATCAACTCGGAATGAGGGCCAGTGCCCCTACTTGTGACATTATTCAGCATCAGCCCTATCCCTGGTGCAAGAAATCACTGTGAAATAATGGAATACTGGTTCTTCTTTTAATTCTTCCCTGTTTAAGACAATGGAAAAGGTGTAGTAGCAGCTTGGTCGCTGTGAGTTGCACTGTGTTCCCCTTTATTAAGGTTACAGAACTCTGTCTGCGTGCAGCCCAGTATAATGTAAAGTGAGGCCCAACGCTCTGTGTGAGCTTGTAACACTTACCAGAGTCAGTGCACATCTCAGGGACAATCGGAGGGGCCTATGGATGGAGTTAGTGCACAAAGCTCTGCCTTTTATCTGACAGTAACCAAGAACACAGGTTCCATCAGAGCAATTTCTTAAATGAAAAAAGTGTGAGTACATCATAAAAATTTATATTATATATATATATATATATATATATATATATATATATATATAAAAAATATAGCCCCTATAAGTTGCAATTACATGTAAGTAAATACCAATGCAATCATTTCTTTACATAGTACATGCATGACTCATTTATTCCACTAGAGGGCAACCTCTTGACGTTCCTGTTCTGGATTTTAATTCTGTGCCGGTAACGAGAGAGGTGAGTAACACAGGAAAGAGAACCAACTCGCCAGGCAATAGAATAATAGCGCATTTATTAAACTGCATTTAAACAGGGTTATCCTTAAAATCCAAACTGTTAGTGGTCCCTGAGTACCCGTAGTAACAACACCCACCCATCGCTCTTCCAACAACACTCCAGGGAAAAGAAAATAAATACAATTATATATCCCACTATTACACAATATTTAAAATGATAGATTAACTAACAAGAAACAAAAAAGTCACTTTTTAGGATTCCACTGTTACAGCGACCTTAAATACTATACCAGTTGTCAGTTGGGTCAGACTGGGCCGTCTGGAGGCTGCGGCCACAGCAAGCTGTTGTGCGGATGCTTCTTAACAATAAATAAAATCTTACGCCTTGGCGACTATTATTCGGCTTTGCTTACAGCTGCAGCATTCGTACAGAGGGTGCCAGCTGCCAACGTCCTGGTACGGTATGGAACCATCGTGTGAGGACAGAGAGAGTACATGTAATATACACACTGGACAAAAATGGTGAGGCATGTGGTTTTAAATTAGTCAAACGTTCTTCTTTTCTTCTTACTTAGGATAGGGGGAAAAAAATAAGTCTGTCCTAAATGCAATTTGGTGGTTAACGCTTGGTTAGGACATCCCACGGAACTGCAGTTACAAGTCACAGTAAATAGAAAATCGTAAGCATCTTTTATTTTACAATATACACAGGAAGGTCCTGCAAGGACCAGTTTCACAGCGAGAATCTAGATTCTCAAGACTTTGACCAAAGGTTTGCTGTCAAAAAAATGTATGAGCCTGGATAGTGCAAAGTTCTGTCCTCCTAGGTCTTCTCTCCTTGCCCGTCACACGTTCTGTAGAAGGCTTTTAAAGTTCTTCAATTCTCTAATACTTGTGGAAATTCTGCAGGGAGAGATGTAAGGCGTGAGCAGGGAAATGGGACACCTGTGCGCAACCACTACAAATACCAGCAGTGCAGGCCCAGTTACGGATTGGGTATGCGTAACCGCCAGTCACTATACAGACGCTCGCCTCGTTCTGTTCCCACGCTATGAGAATAGTCCCCGCTAGTCAGCGTACCGGCTGCCCGGATTCTAAGGGGGCTGGATGAGACCGCCGGTCACATAACTACATCCCCCTAGTTACATGTACACAGCAGAGGCCGTACAACCTAACGTCATCATCGTCGCACCACTCCCTCTTACTGTGTTCTAGGTCAGGCATTCCCCAACTTCCGTCCTCAGGCATACTATGTACACACCCAGGGCATACTAGGTACACCCAGTCAGATATTTTTTTTGGTCGGCCGACAATCGGACAATTTTTAGTGAATTTTTTTTTTTTTTTAAAGTCACTGATTTTCTGCCACACTGCATTTGCATATGTCTGCCCACAAGAAGGATGACAGTGACAGGACGACACAGGAAGTATGGGCAGATTGAGAATGCACATACACTGCTAGATATCAGGAGATTGTGGACGAGATTTTTGGTTTGGGATGACAGATCGCAAAATAGATAGCTCGTGTGGCCAAGATTTTCCAGAATTATTAGCCAAACAATCTTTCGTCCACACTATACAATAAATTTGGCTAAGACAATTAATGGCAAATCGGCTCAATAATTGTATAGCTTGTACCTAGCTTAACAGTTCATGTCCTATTTCACATTATACCATACAGTGAACCCAGCTCATATTAGATCATATTCAGGAGCGGTTCTTGGTGCGGGCAAGCAGTGCCTGCTGTCACCGCCGCAGCCGGCTCCAGTGACAGACACTAGAGGTCATTATTGACCTCTAGTGTCTGTTCGGCGCTGCTATGGGAGAGATGTCATGACGTCTCTCCTATAGAGAGGAGCCACGGGAGGCCAGACGGAGCAGCAGCAGCGGTCGGGAAGCAGGAGTGGGGCAGTGGTAAGTATTGTTTTTTTTTATCTTTGTGTGTGTTTGTAAGCGGCTACTAAGGGGCACAACTACTGGGGGCACAACTACTGGGGGCCACAAGGTGTAGAACCGGCCCCGATCATATTATAGTGCCCCAAGTTACCAATTTGCCTCCAGTACACATTACACCACACCGTGCCTCCAGTACACATTACGCCACACCGTGCCTCCAGTACACATTACGCCACACCGTGCCTCCAGTACACATTACGCCACACCGTGCTTCGCAGGCAAATCAGGGAAGCTAGTAGGGAACATTATGACCTGGGTATTTATTTCCACTTTTATAGCGTAGAATTTACAAATAAGTAGACTACTGACACTGGGTTTCAAATGTTTTGCTTAAAACATCAATAATTACGCCATTTCCCCAGAGACCGTATTATAAGACCAGCGCGGACAACAGCTCTGTCTCGCTGCCGTATACTGCACTCACACTCACATACTTGGTAGCACGCATAATACGTGATTAGTCGGGTATAGACCTATTTTCTACACACACACACAATTACACTACAGACCTATGGGGGGGGGTCATTCAGAGTTGATCGCTAGCTGCATTCGTTCGCTGTGCAGCGATGAGGCAAATAAACGGTACTTCTGCGCATGTGCAGCGTACTTTTACAACGGCAGAAGTAGTTTCCCACAGGGTCTAGCGACGCTTTTCAGTCGCACTGCTGGCCGCAGAGTGATTGACATGAAGTGGGCGTTTCTGGGTGTCGACTGAGTTTTCAGGGAGTGTTTGAAAAAACGCAGGCGTGGCTGGGCGAACACAGGGCGTGTTGCGACATCAAAACAGGAACTGAACGGTCTGATGTGATCGCAAGCGCTGAGTAGGTTTTGAGCTACTCTGAAACTGCACAAAAAAGCTTTGCCACCGCTCTGCGATCCTTTCGTTCGCACTTCTGCTAAGCTAAAATACACTCCCAGTGGGAGGCGGCATAGCGTTTGCACGGCTGCTAAAAACTGCTAGCGAGCGAGCAACTCGGAATGACCACCTATGTACATAACATAGAACTCGTTTTTCTACGCACACAGCATCTCTGCTGAAGGCAGCGTTACAATCTACTGACCTTCCAAAAGCATTGAGCAGGGCCACAATCTCCTGGCGCTTTAGATGGAAGCCGTATGAAGGGCCATTTTCAGGCATATTCTGGATTTGCTTTTCAGAGAAGAGGATCTTCAGGGCAGCGCCCAATCCCTGAGTCTGCGGGACACACAGTAATGAGAGCGAGTTATGGTGACCAGAGCCCCAGGGGATACCAGGCTGTGCTCACGGTACTGACCTGCAGCTTTCCCCAGAGCCGACACTTAAAGCAGCCGACGCAGTCCATTATCCTGGAAATGTTTCTGAAGTGATGCCTGAAATCATCCTGCAAGAAATAAATACACAGAACATTGGCCATTCTCTGCGCGGGGATAAATACAGTAACAGGACAGTGATCAATGTAGCCGAGAGGGGCAATTCCCAAATGTTAGATTTCTGCATATATACATTTTCTAGTTATTTACATGTATGTTAAAGTAATAAACTCAAATAATGTTGCCAACAGTGTGAGGCTGAAAGGACGAGGATTATCCAAAATAATACAAGATCTAAGTTCTTAATCTTGTATCAACAGGTCCCGGTCAATTACAGACCGGCAAACATGCCTGAAGCGGCAGATACCTTCCAGGTACAAGCAGAAATAAGCTGCCTCCAGTGCACCCACAGGACAGACTGGGAGGCAGGTACAATTATATATGTAACATTGGAGAATCAGCAAGCAAAACGTTCTGGTTACCTTTAAACGGTCCGCCTGCTTCTTATCCCCCGCAAACAGGGAGTTCTCATCAAAGTGCAAAGGGAAATCTCTGGAATAGAGGGTTATTATTAGATATAGCGGCTCACAGACATATGGGAAATCAGAGTGATAATAACCTCCTGGTTGTGCATTTCTCACGGTACAAGAGATATACTGTAATTCAGGCTGCCGGTCCATGGTTGTGTTTCATCCAGACAAGTCACTTGTACAGTACAATCCAACATAGCTTGCTATATGACATTACGTGAGCGGTATGTAATCCCGCCGCACGGGACGCATATTGTCAGTATACCGACATCAGCATCCCGGGTGCTAGAATGCCAGCAAGAGTGAGGGGGCACGAGCGCAACAAAGGCCCTTGCAGGTTCTATTCTCCCTCTATGGGTGTCGTGGTATAGTACCCCCGTCGGGATCCCGGCGTCGGTATGGAGACAGCCGGGATGATCCCACCCAGCGATATGTTAAACGCATACCGACCTTTCCAATGTAAGCGTAGGCAAGTAAAACTTCTGGGTAAACTCTTTTCTCTTACGTCCTAGAGGATGCTGGGGTCCATTTTAGTACCATGGGGTATAGACTGTTCCGCAGGGGCCTTCGGCACTTTAAGACTTTTCAACAGTGTGAACTTGCTCCTCCCTCTATGCCCCTCCTCCAGACCTCAGTACAGTAACTGTGCCCGAGGAGACTGACAACCGAGTCAGGTTGCCATCGGGCGTGGACCGCAGCGTCATCGGGGGCGTGTGCGGAGGCGGCACTGGGAGAGGAGATAATCTCCGAGCCACCGCTCTTCAAGCTGTGACCGGGTCGCATCGATTCACACTACACCTGACCCGGTAATAACCTCTCTTTATTCCCAGGTTGAATTACCGTGTCAGGCAACCCGGGATTTCTGGAGTGACCCTTTCACACCACACAGCGATCCGTGTCATTTTACCGGGTTGATACTGGGTTATTTGTGCAGTGAGAAAGGGGTATAAGTGTCCTGAGCCACGCGATGTAAACCCGGTGCCGCTGTGTCCCAGTGCAGGCGCAGTTAGGTCCTACTAGCCGTAACTCATTCACTGGAAGTATCGCACCTTCCCAGGATCGCTCGATAGGATGTGATTTATAGTGAATATTAACCCTTTCCACACTGGGATGTGTATGATTAGACCCCAAAGTACCAACCAATCGGCTCCTGTTACTTTATAAACACAGCCTGTTAACATGGCAGAGGCCGATTGGTTGGTACTTCTCTCCAAGCTTCCCCAAATATATTATTTTAATGTCCCCCCAAAGGAGGGTTTACGGTCATTAGGTTGTCAAGACTTAGGGCAACAGTCTTTAGGTCGACCGCTATTGGGCAACATGGTAAAAAGGTCGACATGAGTTTCCCATTTTTTTAATTTTCATACTTTACGATCCACGTGAACTACAATTGGGAAAGGTAACCTGTGCAGAGCATAGTGGTAGCGGAGTGAGGTACTTTGCCTGAAGCATGGCGAGCGGACACGGGAGGGGCATTCCGAGTTGATCGCTAGCTGAAAATGTTCGCTGCTCAGCGATGATGCAAAAAATAAGATTTTACTTACCGATAAATCTATTTCTCGTAGTCTGTAGTGGATGCTGGGGACTCCGTAAGGACCATGGGGAATAGACGGGCTCCGCAGGAGACAGGGCACTCTAAGAAAGAATTAGGACTACTGGTGTGCACTGGCTCCTCCCTCTATGCCCCTCCTCCAGACCTCAGTTAAGGAAACTGTGCCCGGAAGAGCTGACATTACAAGGAAAGGATTTTGGAATCCAGGGTAAGACTCATACCAGCCACACCAATCACACCGTATAACTTGTGATAACATGCCCAGTCAACAGTATGAACAACAACAGAGCATCAGACAAACCTGATGCAACCATAACATAACCCTTATTTAAGCAATAACTATATACAAGTATTGCAGAAGAAGTCCGCACTTGGGACGGGCGCCCAGCATCCACTACGGACTACGAGAAATAGATTTATCGGTAAGTAAAATCTTATTTTCTCCAACGTCCTAGTGGATGCTGGGGACTCCATAAGGACCATGGGGATTATACCAAAGCTCCCAAACGGGCGGGAGAGTACGGATGACTCTGCAGCACCGAATGAGCACACAAGGTCCTCCTCAGCTAGGGTATCAAACTTGTAGAACTTTGCAAATGTGTTTGAACCCAACCAAGTAGCAGCTCGGCAAAGCTGTAATGCCGAGACCCCTCGGGCAGCCGCCCAAGAAGAGCCCACCTTCCTTGTGGAGTGGACCTTTACTGATTTTGGAAGCGGCAATCCAGCCGCAGAATGAGCCTGCTGGATCGAGTTACAGATCCAGCGAGCAATAGTTTGCTTTGAAGCAGGAGCACCCAGCTTGTTGGATGCATACAGGATAAACAGCGACTCAGTTTTCCTGACTCTAGCCGTTCTGGCTACATAAACCTTCAAAGCCCTGACTACATCCAGTAACTCGGAATCCTCCAAGTCACGAGTAGCCACAGGCACAATAGGTTGGTTCATATGAAAGATGACACCACATGAGGCAGAAATTGCGGACAAGTCCGCAATTCTGCCCTGTCCATATGGAAACCAAATATGGGCTTTTATGTGACAAAGCCACCAATTTTGACACACGCCTAGCTGAAGCCAAGGCTAATATCATGACCACCTTCCACGTGAGATATTTTAACTCCACGGTTTTAAGCGGCTGAAACCAGTGTGATTTCAGGAAACTCAACACCACGTAAAGATCCCAAGGTGCCACTGGAGGCACAAATGGGGGCTGAATATGCAGCACTCCCTTTACAGACGTCTGAACTTCAGGTAGAGAAGCTAGTTCTTTTTGAAAGAAAAATGGATAGGGCCGAAATCTGAACCTTAATGGACCCCAATTTTAGGCCCAAAGTCACTCCCGACTGTAGGAAGTGAAGGAAACAGCCCAGCTGGAATTCCTCTGTAGAGGCATTCATGGCCTCACACCAAGCAACATATTTTCGCCGTATACGGTGATAATGTTTAGCCGTCACGTCCTTCCTAGCCTTGATCAGCGTAGGAATAACCTCATCCGGAATCCTTTTTCTACTAGGATCCGGCGTTCAACCGCCATGCCGTCAAACGCAGCTGCGATAAGTCTTGGAACAGACAAGGTCCCTGCTGCAACAGATCCTGCCCTAGAGGCAGAGGCCATGGGTCCTCTGTGAGAATTTCTTGCAGCTCTGGATACCAAGTCCTTCTTGGCCAATCCGGAACAATGAGTATTGTTCTCACTCCTCTTTTCCTTATGATTCTCAGTGGATATGAGAAGAGGAGGAAACACATAAACCGACTGGAACATCCACGGTGTCACCAGTGCGTCTACAGCTATCGCCTGAGGGTCTCTTGACCTGGCGCAATACCTCTGTAGCTTTTTGTTGAGGCGGGATGCCATCATGTCCACCTGTGGCAGTTCCCACCGACCTACAATCTGCGCAAAGACTTCTTGATGAAGTCCCCACTCTCCCAGATGGAGGTCGTGCCTGCTGAGGAAGTCTGCTTCCCAGTTGTCCACTCCCGGAATGAACACTGCTGACAGTGCTCGTACGCGATTCTCCGCCCATCGAAGAATTCTGGTGGCTTCCGCCATCGCCACCCTGCTCCTTGTGCCGCCTTGGCGGTTTACATAAGCCACTGCGGTGATGTTGTCCGATTGAATCAGCACCGATTGGTTGCGAAGCAGGGTCTCCGCTTGACTTAGGGCGTTGTATATGGCCCTTAGTTCCAGGATATTGATGTGAAGGCAAGTCTCCTGACTTGACCACAGCCCTTGGAAACTTCTTCCCTGAGTTACTGCCCCCCACCCTCGGAGGCTCGCATCCGTGGTCACCAGGACCTAGTCCTGAATGCCGAACCAGCGGCCCTCGAGAAGGTGAGTACTCTGCAGCCACCACAGAAGAGACACCCTGGCCCTGGGGAATAGGGTGATCAGCCGATGCATCTGTAGATGCGATCCGGACCACTTGTCCAACAGATCTCATTGAAAAGGTCCTCGCATGGAACCTGCCGCAGGGAATAGCCTCGTATGACGCCACCATCTTTCCCAGGACTCTCGTGCAGTGATGCACCGACACCTGTCTTGGTTTTAAGAGGTCTCTGACCAGTGTCATGAGTTCCTGAGCCTTCTCCGTCGGGAGAAGAACCTTCTTCTGGTCTGTGTCCAGAATCATGCCCAGGAAGGGCAGACTCGTCGTAGGAATCAGCTGCGACTTTGGAATATTCAGAATCCAGCCGTGCTGTTGTAACACTTCCCGAGAACATGCTACACTACTCAGCAACTGCTCTCTGGACCTCGCCTTTATGAGGAGATCGTCCAAGTATAGGATAATGGTGACTCCTTGCATTTGCAGGAGCACCAGCATTACTGCCATTACCTTGGTAAATATTCTCGGTGCCGTGGACAGACCAAACGGCAACGTCTGGATTGGTAATGACAATCCTGTACCACAAATCGGAGGTGGATAAACGGGGACATGAAGGTAAGCATCCTTTATGTCCAGAGACACCATAAAATCCCCCTCCCTTGCGATGACCGCTCTGAGCGATTCCATCTTGAACTTTAAGTATATGTTCAGGGATTTTAAATTCAATATGGGTCTGACCGAACCATCTGGTTTCGGGACTACAACATGGTCGAATAATAACCCCCTCCTTGTTGAAGGAGGGGAACCTTGACCACCACCTGTTGAAGATACAATTTGTGAATTGCATTTAACCGTTTCCCTCTCATGGGGGGAAGCCGGCAGGGCAGTCAGTGAGGAGGCATTTTTTTTTTTTTTTTTTTTTTCAAAGTCCAGCTTGTATCCCTGAGACACAATATCTATTGCCCAGGGTTCTAACAGGGAGTGAACCCCCTTGTGGCTGAACTTACGAAAGTGTGCCCCCACCGGGTCTAGCTCCGCCTGTGGAGCCCCAGCGACATGCGGTGGATTTTCGTAGAGGCCGGGGAGGACTTTTGTTCCTGGGAACTAGCTGTGTTGTGCAGCTGGCTTCCTCTGCCCCCGCCAAGAAAGGACGCACCTCGGACTTTCTTGTTTCTTTGTTCGAAAGGCTGCATTTGATAATGACGTGCTTTCCTAGGCTGTGCAGGAATACAAGGCAAAATATCAGAATCACCAGCTATAGCTGTGGAGACCAGGTCCGAGAACCCTTCTCCACACAATCCTCAGCCTTCCATATGCCACTTAAGTTGGCATCATCTGTCCATTGCATATTCTACAGGACACGTCAAGCAGAAATAGACATAGCTTTGACTCTAGGACCCAGTATACTCATGTCTCTTTGGGCATGTTTTATGATATATATCTCTTAAGACAGCATCTTTAGTCTATATATACTAGGGTCTCAATTTCTGCTGATAAGGTACCTGTCCACGCCGCCACAGCGCTATAAACCCATGCCGACACAATCGCCAGTCTGAGTAGTGTATCAAAATGTGCACGCTATCTGCAGGATCCCTGAGAATAGCTAGGGCTACCCTTTGGGCAAACGTGACACCCTAGGGGAAGATTCCCCATCACATCCTGGCCCTAGTGGGGAAAGGATACTGCCTGAGAATTCTTTGTGGGAACCTGCAGTCTCTTGTCTGGAGATTCCCGCTCTTTTTCCTCATGAAAGGAGGGAAATTTACCTCAGCTTTCTTCCCCTTAAACATGTGTACCCTTGTGTCAGGGACAGATGAGTCAGTGATATGCAAATCATCTTTATTACAATAATCATATATTGAATACTTTTCTGCCACTTTGGCTGTAACTTGCATTATCGTAGTCGACACAGGAGTCAAACTCCGTGTCGATATCAGTGTCTATTATTTTGGATAGCGAGCATTGTGAGACTCTGAAGGTCTCTGCGCCATAGGGACAGACATGGGTAGATTTCCTGTCTGTTCTCTATCTTTTGTGCAATAAATTCACCTTAGCACTTACACATATCCAAACAGGTGTCGGCGTTGTCGACGGAGACACCCTCTCACACACATATGAGCTCCATCTCCTCCTTAGGGGAGCCTTTTAACTCAGACATGTCGACACACACGTACCGACACACCACACACACACACACACACACAGGGGATGCTCTATTTGAAGACAGTTCCCCCACAAGGCCCTTTGGAGAGACAGAGAGAGAGTATGCCAGCACACACCCCAGCGCTATATGACCCAAGAATCACACAGTAACTTAATGTTAACCCAGTAGCTGCTGTATACATTGTTTTTACGCCAAATTTATGTGCCCCCCCCTCTCTTTTTCACCCTCTATCGTGCTTCTGCAGGGGAGAGCCTGGGGAGCTTCCTCTCAGCGGAGCTGTGGAGAGAAAATGGCGCTGGCGAGTGCTGAGGAAGAAGCCCCGCCCCCTCAGCGGCGGGCTTCTGTCCCGCGATTTTGTGTAAAAATAATGGCGGGGGCTCATGCATATTACAGTGCCCAGCTGTATATATGCCCTATTTTGCCAGGAGGTACTCAATTGCTGCCCAGGGCGCACCCTACAGGGACCGGAGTGTGTGGGTTAGTGTGGGAGCAATGGCGCACAGCTGCAGTGCTGTGCGCTACCTCATATGAAGACAGGAGTCTTCTGCCGCCGATTTTGACCTCTTCTTGCTTCACCCGCCGGCTTCCGTCTTCTGGCTCTGCGAGGGGGGACGGCGGCGCGGCTCCGGGAACGGACGACCAAGGTTAAGTTCCTGTGTTCGATCCCTCTGGAGCCAATGGTGTCCAGTAGCTTAAGAAGCGCAACCTAGCCGCAGTTAGTAGGTTTGCTTCTCTCCCCTCAGTCCCACGTAGCAGAGAGTCTGTTGCCAGCAGAAGCTCTCTGAAAATAAAAAACCTAACTAAAATACTTTCTTATTAGCAAGCTCAGGAGAGCTCACTAAAATGCACCCAGCTCCGTCCGGGCACAGATTCTAACTGAGGTCTGGAGGAGGGGCATAGAGGGAGGAGCCAGTGCACACCAGTAGTCCTAATTCTTTCTTAGCGTGCCCTGTCTCCTGCGGAGCCCGTCTATTCCCCATGGTCCTTATGGAGTCCCCAGCATCCACTAGGACGTTAGAGAAAAAGGCACTTCTGCACATGCGGCGCAATGCGCATGCACGACGTACTTTTACACCAGCCGATGTAGTTTCACACAAGGTCTAGCAAAGCATTTCAGTCGCACTGGCTGCCGCAGAGTGATTGACATGAAGTGGGCGTTTCGGGTTGTCAACTGACCGTTTTCAGGGAGTGTTCGGAAAAACGCAGGCGTGCCAGGAAGAACGCAGGCGTGGCTGGTTGAGCGCAGGGCGTGTTCGTGACGTCAAAACAGGAACTGAACAGTCTGAAGTGATCGCAAGCGCCGAGTAGGTTTTGAGCTACTCTGAAACTGCACAAAATTATTTTGTAGCCGCTCTGCGATCCTTTCGTTCGCACTTCTGCCGAGCTAAAACACACTCCCAGTGGGCGGCGGCATAGCGTTTGCACGGCTGCTAAAAACGGCTAGCGAGCGATCAACTCGGAATGACCCCCACAGTGCACTAATTGGGGTTCCTCGTCACTTTACAAAGAAAACGACACCAAAAAAATAATAATAAACAAACAAACCAACCAATAGTGGTCGACCGGACACCTGTCGACCTAATGACGCATACCCCCATAGACCACAAATTATAACCAGACACACTCGGCTTACTTGGCGTCATGTAGAATGCCAATCAGAAGCTTCTTTGTTTCCAGGTCTTGCGTTTTATTTCCCGTATACAGCAGGAAAGACTGACGCTCGAAAAACGGCAGCACCTTGGAAATGGCCCGCAGCTCAATCAGGTAAATAAAATACAAGTTCTTCAATCTCCTCGGGCCTTCGTTCAGGGTTTGGGTGGCGTCAAAGCGTCTCTGAAACTCTGTCACATTGTGACCCCACCTCTTGTTCATCCAGGTGTCTGCGGCAAGAGAGGGAATATTAACGTACAATAGGCAGCAGTATCATTATACAATATTAATGTACAATAGGCAGCAGTATTATACAATATTAATGTACAATAGGCAGCAGTATCATTATACAATATTAATGTACAATAGGCAGCAGTATCATTATACAATATTAATGTACAATAGGCAGCAGACGCCGCTTACATCTGAAGTCTCTGTAGGCCACTAGCAGTACGGAATAACCGACAACAGTAGGCCCGATTCCAAGCCTCACATAAGTCCCAATGAGGCAGCATCTAGCACCACTTCTCATACTGCACATGTGCCACGGGCGGCCTACACGGGTTGCTATCAGAATCCCGGTGGTTGGGATGCCGGCGTTCAGAATAGTGTGGAGATTCCAGCGTCTGTATTTCGACTGCCAGGAGATCCTGACCGGATCCCGCCTACACATGCGCTAATCAGGTCCAGTCCATAGTATAAAGGTAACTAATATGAAGGAGTCTGCAGCCGCTCCAGCAAAGTCTCATACGGACGCATGCTTACACTTTACACGTGTCCACTTTATTGGGTGAACACGTACAACTGCTAGTCATGTGACAGCGCGCCACTGTAACCGCATACAGGCATAAGAGGTCACCCGCTTACCCTTAGGTAATACTAGGCGTTATGGTTTACCATAAGAGAGTTTTGGTGGAGAGAACATGTAATGGACGCTTCCATGATAAGTCCCTCTTTGCAGAACGCAGAGTCAGGTACCAAGAAAAGTATGTTTCCTTACCTTGCAGCAGATATCGTGCACTAAGGTGAATATTGATGCTGGCGTGCAATCCTGAGATTAGCCTGTAGAAAGCCCTCTTCTCAACACAAAGGCCTGAAAGAAGAATTACAAAAAAAAAAAAAAAAAAAAAAAAAAAAAAATCAGCAAATGCCTGTACAATAACATAAATCAGGAAAAAAAGGCTTAATATAGGCTATGGGGGTAGGGGAAACATACTTAATAGAAACAGGCCGCACACATCTGCAGAACATCACTTAGTAGCAAGAATGTACAAGTCTCAGCCGATCACCGCCACTAGCTGTGAGGTGAAGGTACCGAGAACGCCTATAGGAGGCGGTTTACACCAAGAGGCCCGGCAGACGCTTGAGCAGCCAAGAACAATTTCAGTGTAAAAAGAGAATAATCAACAAATATGTGAGAGCTAAGCGGGGTGACCGCAAATAACCACAGAAACAGAGAATATGACAGCGAATGAGAACCACCTAGCCCAACTAGTGGAGGGATCCAAAAGACAAGACCCTAAATCCATGCAAAAGGGGTCAGGACTATAAGAGGGGGTTTAATAGCGTCCGTTATGCATGGATCTGCCACATCCGGCCAAAGCATGCATAGTACAACATGCCAGGCAGATAGCAAGAGCCGGAAAGGGAGGAGAGGAGACAGACATTCTCTCACATCCAAGGAGACAGCCACTTTCCTACTACTACATTTTTATAGTGTAGATTTCTGAAAAAGTGTGAAGTTGCCTATAGCAACCAGCTTTCATGAAGCATTTATCAACGACATTCTGTAAAATAAGTAGAAGCTGATTGGTTACAGCAGGCAACCAGTCTTTAGAAGGCATGTAACATTGCCCCTTGTTTGTACCATTGTGTAGTATGTGTCACGGCTCTGCATTTATACACACACAGCGACGGCTGGAAGAGGACTGTAGCTCTGTGAGGTTCTACGCTGTTCTGTATATATAACAGGCCCATTCTACACAGTCTCTCAGGTCAGGAAGTACCAGGAGGGTGTATGCAGTGACCCAGGACGGTCACGCCACTCGCTTCCCAATCCCCTTCCCCACATACACAACACTGCTATCTGCAACCAGGACATCTGAGTACCTACCTTCCAGCCAGCTGGAGAACATGGTCTCTGCAATACACAGAAAGACGGTTACTTAATGCACAAAAACACACACAGACTATACAATACATTGCCTCCGATGCTTCTAGCTGTGCTCTGAGAACATTACTCAGCTTACAATCTAATACGCGGTGTGATAGATGCAGGGAGATACAGAAACTCACAAGGAGACAATGGGGATAGGACGACCACTAAGGTTTCAGAACAACCACCTATCACAAACAGTCTATACAACAAAGTCCAGCCCCTTCTTTTCTGCAGATTATCTCAGTAACAGCTCTGCAGAGTCTCTTCCTCTACGTAGTAGGTAGCTCTGCACACAGACCTATACAGTCACTGCGCCGGGCTCACGGCGCAGGAGGAGGAACAAACATTACCTGAGAAGCTCTAGGATAAAAGGATATTCCGCTTACCGTCATTTTCTCCTGTAAACAGAAAAACAATGGATCACATACTCTGTCCGGTATACTGAATTTCTCCCTCCCCCTATAGAGTCTCATGAGCGGGCTGACTATACATCCACCCTCTGCCGCAACTACTGCGAATGTGCATTTCTAATTGGATCTCACAGTTCTCAGATGCGCGAATTGGTGCGATGCCTGCAAGTTTCATGAAACAAAGTCACAGACCCGCACATAACCGGATCAAGCCCTCAATGTACTGGAGACTTAGTATTTGCACTTTTCTCACAATCATGGTAGTGTAAATTGCATGATGCTGCTTGGCGTAATGCGCGGCCACGCAACGCAGTCATCAGTCCCTGGTCTCTTGCTTTTGTTCCCCGCTTAGAGTCTTTATTACACCGCTATGGCATGCAAATCTACTAGTGGCGTACAGATCATGCGTACCTTGTGCTTTTGTCACCTCAGCAGTGTGAAAGATGCAAACAGTATATTATGGAGTGTAAAAGATGCATGCAAGGGCTTAATCGCATTTTTCATGGTGCACCAAGTGAGAATGGGGGTCATTCCGAGCTGATGGCTGCGTAGCGATCAGTGAAAAAAAAGGCTAATCTGCGCATGCGTACGCGCGTCGTACGGGTACAAAGTCCGTTGTGTGATTTGAGGATACGTCTGGATGGTGGACCAGCTGCTGCAAACAGAATGCTGGGATATGCCAAAAGCAAAGACCCTTCACCGAGCACTTCTATTATAAATTTACACAGTTAGCCGTCACCCACTATGTAAGCCATAAACCAGTAGTGGAAATGATAGCTAAAATCTGGAAGCAAAAATAACACAAGGTTGGAAGTGCCGGGCCCCTGCCACCTGCTCTACTCCAGTCCTGCACTGCCACCACCAGGGACTCATTCCCCTGCTCCTCCCAGATTAGGAAGGGAAGAGCAGAGTGGGTGCCGCAGGCGAGGAAGAGGAGGCTGTCGGCTGTTTAAAGGGGAGGGGCCCTGTGAACCTTACAGAACACCTTTAACACTTTTCCGCAGTGCCCCCAAAGAACTAGTTACAGCTGCGGCCTGACAGGTTACTCTTGCTTAAGGCACATGTGCTCCACTATGCTTAATAAGCCCAACGCCAAATCACGTAGGCTGGACCATCAGATTATCATTATGCATCCCGATAAAATACCTTTAAAAAAAAAAAAAAAATGCACATTATAGTTCTTTCAAACAAAAACCTGCCTAGAAAAAAAATAGTTAAATGCATCATTTTCAAGCTTAAGCAAATTTGGATGTTCTTTGTAGTACACATGTAAAATGGAGGCTTCCTGGCGCCTTAGGAACATCCGACAGCAACATGGCTCATAATAAGTGTACGGTATAATCTAACGTATGTACTATTATAGTAGGAAGAGATATGAATGGGATCTTTATAATGACGCCAGGTAGAAGAAAAGGGATTATAACCCTCAGAGTTCTATTCTTCCCTCCGGACGCTTACTGACAACTGAATAAAGGACAATGAAATGGCAAACGTTTGCAGAAGTTTGTCATTTGAGATTTGGTAATCTCCTTCACATCACAGTTCCTTATATAACAGCCATTGCGGCTTTGGCACAAAACAATGTGATAAAAATGATTTGGTTTTATTTTAAACCACCAAATATTTCGTAGAGGGAGAGAAGCCCAAACAAATACCTATAGGACAAACACATGGAACAGAGGTGCAACTAAAACAGGATTCTATCAACCTACCTCGTGCAGAATTCAGGGGATTCAGCGGCAGATTCACCGCTTTTGGCCTACGAAATAACAAAAGTTACATTTCACATTTACTGACAAGAGGATGCTTCCGCCATGAAAACCTACATTTTGTAACAATTATTAAAAATGGTGCACAAGGGGGGGGTCCGGGTGTGCAAGTGTCGTTTCCAAGACTAGCGAAAGTAATTAAGCATTTGCAGCACTTTTGCACCAATGTTGCTAAATAAAACCTTATTGTCTCATGAGTAAAAGGAATGTCTATTAGCAATAGCCAAGTCGCGAAGCCAGATCCCTGTAACTCTCTCCCTGGTTTGAGGTTACGAGGTCACTTCCTCTTCCAGGGCTCTGCAATCACTGTCAGTCTGTCGTTATGTCAGCATTTGTGAAACAATACACTATTACTGCTCAGCTAATGGTGCAACGTCTAGAAACTCAGCATAATTGTAGGACGTATTTTCAGCTCTCAACGATTTCACATTCAGGAAAGGTTCTACAGTTAGTTACAGCGTTTAGCACCCCTCACAGGGTTAATCCTGGCATGGAACATTTACAATAGAATTTTCATACACATTCAACCCTGACAAAGAGTAAACAGTTTCCTGACAGGACATAACTCAGAGCGGCTGATGGTGCCTCCAGGCATGACTGCACAAGAGACAGCCAATCACCGGTTTGCTCTCATTAGAAGATGGAAATAAGCAAACTCCTGAAAGGCTGACGGCGGTGAGCTGGCTCTAAGGGGACCCTTGCATCTACAGAAGACATTCCCACCTTCCTTTACCAACTGCTTTTTGAATATCGTCCTGGCGATGTGGTACACTTCTTTTTGCAAAAAATGTTAATTAAAAAATAATGCATTCCTGCACCGATCTAGAGCTCGAACTTCTAGATATAAAATCTGCTGGGGCCGAATGCTTGGATGAGCCCCCGCTGACAAGTGATCGCTTCCTACTGGCTGCTGTAACGCACAGCGGACAGCTAGGGCAAATAAGGAGCCGGGAAACAGGGCCTGATTAGAGGGTGGATGCCGTGGCAATGGCGCAGCCAATGTGTTGCAGTGTGCATATGCAGAGACGCACTGCGCAATACGTTCCAACTGTCTATGTACAGAGACGCAGGACAGAATCTGACGCAGGGTCTGTGAATTTTAGTGGGCGCTGCTGGGAGGTGGCAAAGTTGACACTGGTGTGTCGCTGAAAGTAGCTACGTTCAAAGTTCCACAACTGCTCACAAGGGGGTCACTCAGAGGGAAAAAAACTGCTCCCGACATAGAATGGTAGAAATTCCGATGGCGCTTCTAATTAACCACAGCGACGGAAGTCCACGGTCCAGAGACGCTGCAAGTTGGAGGAGTCTCAGTTGTTGCGGCATTTGTATAAAGACACAGACAAAACGGCTGCAAATGACGCGTCTGCATCCACCTCCGTATCAGGACCATAATGTTCTGCTCCGACAATCCGACATATTTTATGCCATAAATAGCTGCAGTAGCCGCCACCAGCCACGTATATTACACTGGTGTTGGAGCCTTGTATATAATATTATTTTGGACAAGGAGCAACATAATACAATTCACATCGACCAATTACAGCATACGGGCTCCTGCAGTGCTGGATCAGGGGATCTCTAGATCACTGGTTCTCAAACACGGTCCTCTGAACCGCACACAGATCACGTATTCCATGTCACCTAGCTGGGCACAGGGCTATCACCAGCTGTCACGTTTTTAAGATCCACGGGTGACCTGGAAAATATGAACTGCGTGGGGACCGGAGGACTAAGTCTGAGAACCACTGGGATAGACAATTACAGTATTTTTCCCAAAAGAGGATGAAGTGGAAACCTGACCATCGCGCACATTTTTTCTTCTTTTTCTTTAATGAGTAGAGAACATATTCCTCTTCCTACATACTGGCTGTCATTAGTTTGGCAGACGTCTATCGGGCATTAGGTGTTCTTTAATCATCCTGTGTTTGACTTGGATGAAGTTACGGCCGGGAAGGGCGGGCACAGTTTTGCGATTGTTCCGTACACAAATAGTAAATGATACACCAGCTATAAAAATACACAGAAAGAGCCTGGAGCTAAACACATACAGACATTTAAGATCACCTTAGGCTAATTAGTGCTCTTTGCATCAGACCGCTGGTGAAATAAATATATAAATATATATATATATATATTATATATATATATATATATATATATATATATATATATATATCTATATCATTCTCTCTGCAGATTTAAATAGACTTGCCACTTTAGTTTCCTTTTACTAGTCACCTACTTGAAACAGTTTTCCTCATATATACTGTTCCAGATCTTCCAGGCGTCAGCTCCTTTGTAACCAGTGTAACGTTCGGGGTTAATGAGCAAATCGACATATTCGGCATCCGGAGACTCCTCATCTATAAGCAGACACAGGGGATACGGGCAGTTACTCACCTACACACAACCTGTACATAGCGTACATCCGTTACTGAATCACTGCAGTGTCTCCGATTTTCACCATCACAATAGTGTTCATTGCCCTGAAAGCTGCTGTCTGAATATTACATTTATCCAATAACGGGAGTGCAGCAAAGATACACTTCTCCCGTTATATAAATGGGCACAGATGCATGCTGCAGACTTACAGCAGTATAGGGCACGTACATAGTGACAGGAGGACGTTTACAAGTGCAACAAATAAACGTTTTCTGGCTGCAGAAATCTCCTAAAAAGGCAGTCACCAAATCCACAGACCCGGAAAAATAATAATAATAATAATAATAATAATAATAATAATAATAATAATAATAATGTCAGCTTTTCTGAATTAATGCTGGAGTGTGGGCCCATTACTGACTGTATAAGCAAGCACTGTATCCGGCACACAGACACAGAGCACACACCAGCTGCTGGCCTAATTCAGCAAAAAAAAAAAAAAAAAAAAAAAAAAAAAAATTTAGAAAGTGCATAAAATAAGTTCTTATCTTATGGGTGTAAATCAGTCTAAGGAGCGATCAGGGAGCAACTAACGCGTTTCGTCCGTTTAAGACTTCATCAAGGGGGCGGGGCGTGGTGTGGGTATAATATATTATATATATATATAGTTTTGCAAAAGTTTCTGACAGTGAACAACTGGAAGACGGAAAAGATGACAGATTAGCAGCATAGGACAGAGTTATCTTATCAGACTCGTTACATACCATCTAGCTCACAGAAGTTATCATCTGAGGAATCGTCGTGCTGGTTCCACTGCACGAGAGCTTCCTGCGCGGCTTCGCTGCAAGCAGAGACATCACAGTCATCTAAAGGCTCCTTCTACAATATGTCCCATTATAGCATATATGTTACACAGACATCAGCATGCGTAACCCAGGCCTGAAGAACCAGTGAGAGGACTGTCAGATGTTAGAGGGAAGGCGAGACGGAGAAGAGAGATATCCCCGTTTTCCTACAGGTGGCGCAATAGTTATTGCACGCGGTGCACCTGAAAGGCCTCTCATTACCAGTCCCCAAGCCCTGACACAGGTAAGTAACAATGAAGGATCACTCACCTCAAGGACTCATCCACTGCACCCAGCCTCTTCTCCGTCTCACACTCCAGCTCCCCACCGGCGGTATTTGCAGCCTCTGTGTACTGTGATATAGGAAGGATTTAGTCTCTTACATTATACAGCAGGCATGAGCACAGACATGGGATGGGAAATCAGCCAGATGGAACCACAGAGGAGATGCAAACAAGCCCTCCAGCATGTAACATCTATTTATGTAATGATTACAGAGCATCCGGAGAAGGCGCAGTCTGCGGGATATTACAGGAGGATAACGCTGAATAGAGCGTGCCCCTATACTGTACAAGCACTGAGACGCAAACCCCAGCTGCAGTCACAGACTACGTCCATACATACAGCAGTAGAATCTGGCTGCACACACACAGCGACTCAGTCATCAGCCCACGTTAAGGTCACAGGACAAATATTACAATCAGTGGTGGATTTTACCTAGTCTCTCCCTCCCCAATAAAATATATGTTAGGTGCTCTCTCCCCCTGGGACTGCCAGTCCGGACTGCAATATAAGAGGGAGTGCTTCCCATGGGAAGACACTCCCCTGCTAATACGGCAGCCCTTTCTGGCTTCTAAGGGCTGCAGCCTATGCAGTCCATACAAGCCAGGCTGTTTCCAAGCAGTGCCGACTTACGCCCACCCCCTAGTGATGTCAGCCATCAATCATCAAGAGGGCAGGAAGCCGGTGAGGAGACTGGCAGCAGACAGACTCCCCAGTACCAGAGCCAGATTTACACCCTCTATATGAGCCATGGGGTTCATGTGGGCATTATACACAGGTGCAGCGGTATATACATCTGGGCATTATACACAGGTGCAGCAATATATACACATGTGGGCATTATACACAGGTGCAGCAGTATATACACATGTGGGCATTATACACAGGTGCAGCAGTATATACACATGTGGGCATTATACACAGGTGCAGCGGTATATACATCTGGGCATTATACACAGGTGCAGCAGTATATACATCTGGGCATTATACACAGGTGCAGCAGTATATACATCTGGGCATTATACACAGGTGCAGCAGTAAACACATGCCGCGGCATCACAAGGCTCTGCCCCATGTTTTTTGTGCAACTGATGTAAAGTCCTGTGAGTGCCATCCAGTCTGAGTATATATGTACAGAAAATGAGTTAAAGAAGAGACTACGCCACAATTACCAGTATGTCAAAGGATTGTGCTACAAAAAAAAATAAAAAATAAACCACACAACAATTCCATGTACGAGTATAGAGTTTATAGCAGGTATACCAATTTCTTAACATAACACTCAATACACCTAAAAAAAAAATATATGTCTAAAACCCTAAAAATTCGAAATAGCACAAGAAAGTGTCCTCTCTCATTTAGAGCATGACGTCAGCGAGGGGTGGGCCAATAGGTTTCCTCCAGGGGACTTCATCAAGGCTATATTATATACTTTACACACAAACTAGTTATCATCCAGTCATCATGACGAAACACCATAACAGTAATGTGCGCGCCTGAACGGAGCAACAACTGGACTGCTCTGTCGGCCGCCATCTAGTGGCCACAAGCACGCAAAACACTTGAATTTCCCCCATAAAGGTAAGGAGTAGCATTAACATTTTATTACATAAGACACATTATATTATACACACACACACACACACACACACCAGTATATACTCTTGATGACGTCCACTCGATGAAAACTCTGACGTAGCTGCCTTCCATGACTTGTGAGGGAACTGTGAGGTGGTCAGAAGCACGGGGGGGGGGAAGGTGGGGGTGGTGAGCAGGGGAAAAGGTGATGACAGGGACCGGCGATTGTACACATACATAGCACATTAACCATCTACAACCGGCCTGGCCAACCTGTGGCTCTCCAGCTGTTGTAAAACTACAAGTCCCATCATGCTTTCCCACAGTTTTGCTATTCGGGAATGCTAAAACTGTGGCAGGGCATGCTGGGATGTGTAGTTTCACAACATCTGGAGAGCCACAGGTTGGCCAGGCCTGACCTACAATTACACAACCCGTAACATTTTCACCTAGGATAAAGTATTATGGAAAATACATGTTTCACGACTACTAGATTTCCATAGTCCGCTTATAAACGGCCAGTCAGTCAAGTCAGACTGGACAAGTATCCGCTTGATGCTTAGGCAGAACCCTGGACCTAGTGAGCAGCGGTGCCGGAGCAAAGCATGAACCTGACAAGAGGCCCGATGTTTTTATTCCAGGAATCCTATATGGGAAAAGGGGGGAGGGGAAGAGCGTTCTGTAACAAATATTAGCTGGAATCCTCCTTAGATATGTGCAAGTACGTCCTGACTGTCGGGGCAGCCACGTTCCATCTGCCCACAGGACAGCGTGGTTTTAGTACAGGGAGTTTAACTTGAAAACAAAGATTTTCACCTACATAAGCTTCCAAAACAATCATTTAATCCACGTGGCAGCAGCACTTTCCACCGCCGTTCTAGATTACCAGATAACTAAGTAAACAATCAGCTCCTTCTGACCTTCATGGAGTGCGACACACACGGTCGCGCACCCAATGTATGCACGGCCATCTCCCTCTAGAATATTACAGGCGCAAGGCGAACGCTCCATAACCATATGGGGAACTAGGACAGGAAGCCTGCACACAGGGGAAGATGTATCAATACTAAGAAAGTACCAACCTATCAGCTCTTAACCGTCATTTTTCAAACACACAGGTCTTTTTACTGTGCCCTGGAGAGAGCTAAAGTACCAGCCAAGCAGCTCCCAACTGCCATGCTACAGGCTATGTTTGAAAAATGAGTTGGGAGCAGATTGGCTGGTACTGTGGCCCTCATTCCGAGTTGTTCGCTCGCTAGCTGCTTTTAGCAGCATTGCACACGCTAGGCCGCCGCCCTCTGGGAGTATATCTTAGCTTAGCAGAAGTGCGAACGAAAGATTAGCAGAATTGCGAATAGAAATTTCTTAGCAGTTTCTGGGTAGCTCGAGACTTACTCCTACACTGCGATCAGTTCAATCCTTTTCGTTCCTGGTTTGACGTCACAAACATGCCCTGCGTTCGCCCAGCCACGCCCTCGTTTCTCCAGACACTCCCGCGTTTTTCCCTGACACGCCTGCGTTTATTCGCACACTCCCAGAAAACGGACAGTTTCCGCCAGAAACACCCACTTCCTGTCAATCACACTACGATCAGCAGAACGATGAAAAATCCTCGTTAGGCCGTGAGTAAAATACCAAACTTTTGTGCAAATTTACTTGGCGCAGGCGCACTGCGAACATTGCGCATACGCAGTTTGCGACTAATCGCTCCATAGCGGAAAAAAAATAACGAGCGAACAACTCGGAATGAGGGCCTTTATCTCTCTCCAAGACTTAGTACATACTTCCCACATTCTGTAACACGGCAGATAGGAGAGGATTGGTTGATATACTTTGTCTCCCTCCAACGCTTAGTACATCTGTCCCTTTAGGAGAGCCAGAGAACATGGCAGGATGCTCGCTATTAGAGCAGGTCTGCCTTAATGGGTAACTGTATACAGTGGACTGCGGAAGCGCAGGATGTAGGTAACTTCATAGGGTGACTTGCTATACACACACACACTCATCTGGTCGCATTGTTACCCATCATGCAACTTTAGATTATTCTGATAAATGCAGTGCTGTAACCATGGTAACAGACAATAGTGTAACCATTAGAACGCAAAATAACGATGCTAGTACCAAACAAAAAGGGGTTACATAGTTATAATGAGGAGGGGGCAATTGGTTACGATATATGGACATGTAGCTCAAAAACATTTATCCGTTCCAATATCCACTAATCCTAAAGCAACAGAATCGCCTTAAATCGCTAGCTCCTGGCAAATGTGTCCCAGCTCCCAAATCTCGCCCCCAGATCCACTGAGGTCTACACCACTGTAGCTACGGCAGGCAGCATTAACCACACTTATGAAACTGGTGCACAGGGGAGAAAAGGTGGTGTACTCACAGCAGCCAATGACAGTCAATCTATAATGTTTGTGTGTTGCTAGGTCCGTGAAAGCAAGATTCTCATTGGTTGCGTTGGGTCACACCTTAAGGTGCACCTAATTTGGTCAATATGCCCCTCAGCGCTGGCCAGATGAGCAGTTTCAAACAGGACATTGGGGTTTTTGTACAAAACTGAAAGTGTCACATGAAACCGCATTCAAAATTAATTATCAGCGTAATCTTATCAGGTTACTGAGCACATCGGCGGCGGCATCCTGTTTAGTCAGAGCTGCTGCCTAGTTCAGCTGCAAAGTTCCAGAAGGAGCAGCAATGAACATCTTCATATTAGACACATGACGACCTCTCCTTACCTGTGCGTAATGCAGGTACAGCAGCAGCTTCCGTCATCAGACGCTGTAGTACCAGCAGAACCCTAGTCACTGCGTCTCTTGGGAAACCTCTGGCGCAGCAGGCCACGTGGATGTAAGACCTCCGGTTGGCCAAGTGCAGATAACCAGGAAGTTTTCCATCACTTGCTTGTACACATGCTGAGAAGCAAACCTCTTCCCCCCCCCCCCCCCCCCCCCCCCCACAGCTTTGAGGAAGATGCAGTGTTATACTGAGCTGTAGTGGTCCGGTGAAACTTAATATCCCTCCAATCCCCCATACTGCCCAGCTCAGAGAGAGAACGGATATAGAGGGTCATCAGAGTCGCAGGAGAACGTCCACGCAGCACATTGCACTTCCTCGGAGAAGCTTAATGTGTGTTGCTTGTGCATTATCACATCCGTCTCTCGTCACATGTATTCCTACAGGCCAGAACCTATAGTCCAGCGTTTCTCAAACTCAGTCCCCAGGATCCCAAACAAGTCATGTTTTCCAGGTCACCCGACAGATGCATTCAGAGGTAGATTCCAAAGTCGACCAGGATGCAGGTGACCAGGAAAACACGTACTGTTTGGAGTCCCTAGGACCAAGTTTGAAAACCACTGCTATAGCCCAATATGTGGCGCTTGCAAACTCTACACAAGGGATACCCCAGGGGCTTACATATACTTGTGTCAGTTTGCAAAGCCTGTGATAGTCTGAGGCTTTGACTGAACATTTTAAAGCGGCAATAAAAATAAGTGTAAACCAAGCCTGTTTAGTATTTATTTTTGTTGCATTTTTAAATCCACCATGAGGACTTTATTTAAGTTTATATGAAAGGCGTCAAAGACCTACCACCGGAAAGTCCTATAAACTCATCCTACCATCCCAGAGAGACTCACCCAGCCTCCTAGAGAGACTCACCCAGCCTCCTAGAGAGACTCACCCAGCCTCCTAGAGAGACTCACCCCACCCTGTAAATATTCCCCCATCCTAACATGGAAGCAATACCATTGCTTCAACATAAAATCCTTGTTAGGGTTTATAGAATAAGGAATGACCACATCAGAACGAGAACATAAAAATATATAAATAATAATAATAATAATAATAATAATAAAGGGGAACTCTTGCATAATAGAAGACCCTGCTCATCTCAGGAGCATCTGCTATTGGTAAACAGCCCAGTAGATTAGGGTTACTGGATAGTAGTAACATACCAATGGCCTTTTAGGGCAGTTTGCCAAGAGACTCTGAGGTTACGGATTCCTAGTGAATCTGCGGACGCCGGGGGCGCACAGTCATGTGGCAGCAATCACTGCCGCGCGATATACCAGCCTACAAGCCTCCCGGCTAGACGCGCTGGCACCGAGAATGCCAGTGTAGCAGCGCTATTACAGAGTGGTTATAAGAAGAGAAGAGGCCCACAACACCTGACAGAGCAGGTTCCTGATGAAATCGCATCAGAATAGGATATATATCAGTTAATAAAGGCGTCTTATAATATGGGAAGACCATGGCTCTTTATAGGGTTATGTAGTCTAACTCGTACATCTTACACCTCATCTGGTCCCACTTAAATCAGGCTTACATTTTTGACTTTACAAGTAAAAAAAAAAAAATAAAAAAAAAAAAAAAAAAGTCACACAAACCTTAAAACCAGGAGATTTTATGCCAAGCGGAACGGAATCCTACAGAAGGAAAAAAAAAAGTTAATATAATATAGGAGATAATGTATACATTCACAGTCATTGGTAACGATGCAGATATAACACTCACCACCAGAGCTGACAATCTTTACATGAAATGTACTCAACTTCAGAGGATTTAAGATTCTTAAGGGCAGAGGTTCTCCTAGAAATGGTCAGCTATGATAAAGAGCCACCTTCTTACTTTACAGTTTGTACGGCAAAGCCTAAAATCTTCTGAATTTTAACAGTGTATCTGAAGCTATTTGGTAATTTCAAGACACCCCCAAGAAGTTGCTCCAGCCATATTTATCAGCTACTAAGGGGACTCAGAAATATACTGAGGTCTAGGGGATATAAGAGGATACCATGTTGACATTTGTTAAAGCGAATGATCATTGGCGGTTTTGGGCAATAGTTTTATATTCCTATTCAGAACATATCAGGTACAAGCGTGGAGAATAAGAATCTCATCATTTTAGGGGGGGGGGTTGTGGAAAGTTTCTATAGATTTTAAAGCTTAGGAAGAGTTCTAGTCTAATATCAGAAAAGGCTGCAGGAGAATAAAGGAATTGATAGATTAAGACAGATATTTCACCATTTTAGGGTAAATTCAATAAGCATCAGTTTTGACTCTTTTTTTTTTTAGCCGCTATCCCACCAATGGTCCAACGAGAATACACCACGGGGGTTCACTACGATATGCCGGCGGTCGGGCTCCCGGCGACCAGCATACCGGCGCCAGGAGCCCGACCGCCGGCTTACCAACAGTGTGGCGAGCGCAAATGAGCCCCCTGCGGGCTCGCTGCGCTTGCCACGCTACGGACACGGTGGCACGCTACACTATTTTATTCTCCCTCCAGGGGGGTCGTGGATCCCCACGAGGGAGAATAAGTGTCGGTATGCCGGCTGTCGGGATCCCGGCGCCGGTATACTGTGCGCCGGGATCCCGTCAGTCGGCATACTGAAGACCACCCCACCACGGGTGGGCGGGGTACCCTACACCATTTTTTTAATTAACATTTTTTGCAATATTTTATATTTTAGCACTACAGCGTGTACAGATCCTATTAATCTGCGCAGTGCTTTCTTCAAACTCGCCTGTCTGAGGCAAGAGAATTAGGCAGGTTTGGCGGGGGATTTGCAGTAGTTCTCAAAATGCCTCTTAGTAAATCCACTGGTTTCTATACTTCCGTTAAAAACCATCAACGGTGAACGGATGTTCAGTTGTAATCTAAACTGTAGCTGCTCGGCAATTTCCCATCGGTTTGGGTTTTAGTAAATAAGCGGATTCCAAAACTGCCCAACAAATGAGATTTATGGTAAAGAACTTACAGTTGTTAAATCTCTTTCTGCAAGGTTCACTGGGATCCACAGGGAATGATATTGGAGTGTAGAGTAGGATCTTGATCCGAGGCACCAACAGGTTCAAAGCTTTGAAAGTCTTCCCAGAAAGCCTAGCACCGCCTCCTCTATTACCCCATCTCCATGCACAGGAACTCAAGTTTTGTAGTTGATGCCGTGCAGTAAGCAGGCATACAACAGGGGGGCTGCTCCAGCAGCCCCGAGAAGAAGCTTTTAAAAGAAAAATTAAGACTTCAAGGGCTGCAGCAGAGGCACTGTGTGTTGGAGATGTCTGACTGACATCTCCATCACCTCCCGCAGTGGCGCTGTACACTCCCGCGCCCTGGTTGCTGGGTACTTACAGTGGAGGCTCCGGTTTTCTTCCTGTGTCACACACACACACACACACACACACACACACACACACACACACACACACACACACACACTTCTCCTGGATCGCGTGGCCGCACTCAGGGAGGAGATAAGTGGGTCGTCCCCCGTTCCCCCCCTGGCGGGACCCGCTGTAAATCGCGATCCCGCACAGCCGGTGGGAGGCGTGGACACTGTGGTAGTACAGGGACCCTACTAGACCACCACGGCAAGGTCACAGGTCAGTTTTCTCTCAAACCGTTTATATAAGCGCACAGTACCCGGTGGTGAAGTTCAGCAGTGGGATAAGGCTTTGACCTGTAGCCCCACCCCCAGGGCGCCATTTAGAGTAAATGTTCCCGCCCTGGAGCTGTTTATCTCTCTCCCTCACTCCCCGTCAGCGTTTGGGCGCCATTACAACAAGCAGAGCTGATCCTGGGACTGTTTGGGCAAATCCTCCTCTGTAAAGCCTACTCTACACCCCAATGTCGTTCCCTGTGGAGCCCAGTGTACCCCGTAGCAGAAAATAAAAATAAAAATGGTACCTAGTAAATTAGGCTGGTCTTAGACTGGGAATTAAAACACCTGCAACCAGAAGTAAATTTAGAAAAGGTGGAGCCCAAATAACACCTCCCCCCCCCCCACCCCTCCCCCTCAGACTTTTCCTCTACAGGTCGGTCCTCCAGGTGGTAACCGCAGGCTGCCCAGCACACTTCAGATGTTGCTAATCTACAGTTCCCATGGGAACAACAGCAGCTGCTACCTGCGAGGTTACCTACACAACGTTAGTGAGGGTACAGGGAAACTCTACTGCAAGCCTAAGCAGTGTGCTTCTCCAGCGGCTGTGGCACTACAAGGCCTAGCATGCCCTTTCTATCCATGGGACTTTAGGCTGCTTTACAGAATGAAGTGGTACAGCCACCGCCAACGCCCTACAAACTATGTTCGAAAGGGGTTAAAAAAAGGTGTACTTGAAAAATGCTCATTACACATTATAAAAATAATTATCTGTAGTAAAACCGTGGTGCTTACAGTAGGGCAGGGCTGCACGGCGCAGTCTCTTATCCCGCAGTGGCTGCTGTCATTCCAGAACGGACAGGGCTTCTTCAGATTTACCTGCAAGAGGAACACATTATTTTATCTGCAGCATCCAGGCGTTTCCAAGTGCAATGCAACAAAGCTTGAGCCCACAGATTCCACATTTTAACCCAAAGTACATATAGCCTAAGCTTCCCAGTAAATTATAGGCCCTTACAAACACATACATGACAGTACTATACAGCTCCTGTAAAATGCCGCAGAATATTTGAAAATAAGCAACGTCAAACGACGCACTTCAGAGGCGTACTGGGATGGAGCGTACAGCAGTCAGTAAAGGTAAAATACGCCTGGATATAACGCACACGTCATACAAGTAGCTTACTTGTTTGCAACTAAAACTTATGCAATACAAGTTATAAAGGCACCCTCAATGTGACCAGAACATTAGAAGTCACGGTCGATTCCAGCCACAGGTATAAAAGCTTGCAGTATTGTGCAAGTCATTGGTCACACATCTACTCAGGTGACTTCTAACATCCTTATAATTAGCAAGAAGGGGGTATTTTAACACGTAGCCTTCTGGTCATCGACAGGAAGTAAGAAAAAATGCTAACTTCCTGTTACACTGTAACTTCCCGACTTCTTTCATTGCACTTGCCCCTAAGATCACCACCACATACTCCCTGCAGCTCTCACAAGACAGAATTAATAATCTATATTTATTGTGACAAAGACAGCACAAATCGGACAGGGGTTTAGAACGGCAGGACTGTGGCTGGAGGGATTCCAGGCCAGGTGTTGCCGTTAGCCAGGGTTGAGAAGCTGCTATTTCCAGGCACCTGTCAGGTTGTGCTGCAAGGGTTTCGGACACAACAAGCATTGCGCCTGATGATGGACAAGCTGCCCAGGTGATAGGGGAACTTGTGTTTGTGCATTTTGAAGGCTCTGAACTCTGCTTTGCTGTAACCGACCTGTGAATCCTGCCTGTGGTTGAAAATAAACGTATCGTTGATTCTACTCTAGTCTGATTCCAGTCATATAACACATACGTTATTTTTTATTTATTTTCTCTCTCTCTGACAATTCATGTGACCACATAAACAGGTTATACAAAAGTGTGTTGTACGGTAAAGGGGTGTAGTGATCCTTATAAACGCTGACGATAGATAAAACAAGGTGTGGAAACATTAGTAAGGCATGAGCCGTCAGCTAGATTTTCCATCTACCTGAGATTTCACAGCAATTACATCAGTACTCTAAGTCAAGGGATGACTCAACCAGTATGAAAAATATCATTTCACACATATCCAGGCCACTTGTAATAGAATATTTCATTCTGTGATAAAAGGCATTTGCAAATAAGACACACACACACACACACACACACACACACACACACACACACTGATTTACAATAAAATTTCAACAAAACAATTTTGGCTGCGAGAAGAGAGGGGATAGGGGGCCATTGGGGAAAGGCAACTATACCTTACCTTCCTCCTGTCGGGATGCTCACTATCCCGACCATCGGCATTTCCAACCCAATCTGTACAGATGTGTCCTCGTGCATCACTGCTGTAGTCGCAACAAATAGCTCCTCTAAGCGCGGCAGGTCCTGTGAGACTCTACTGGCATCAGTCGTATTTTTGTTATAAAATGCGTCTTAGTCGCAACGTAGGGAGACAGTGCCGAGTAATGCGATAGGACACTTGTATATTTGTGTGTGGCAGACTCTGAATCTGCGTACAAAGTGCTGCAATGTAGCAGCCGCAGATTTTTCGAAGTTCCGTTGTGCTCCGTATACAGACTCAGACGCACATAATATACAAGTGTCATATATTACATTAGTCAGCAATCTCCTGGTGCATCTTAGTCGCATTGTGTTGCGACTAAGACCAGGGCCGGCGCAGCCATTGAATAACTTTAGGCAGCTGCCTAGGCGCACACGCCAATGATAAACGAGCTTACATTGTACTATGGTTGTACAGTCTAGTGGCGGCCTCAGCACTGGTCTTGACAGCTGCAGCCACCACCGTCAATCACAGTGTGCACCCACCGTTCTCTCTCCCTACAGCACCCTCCCTGGGCCCGGATGTCTGTCACGTGCTTACCCCTTGTGCGTCCCAACGGCGTGTACCCAGTCAACAGGATTTCCGTGAGCTGCTGTTTGACCAGAAGACACTGCTGCTTCTCTCCCCACATCAGAGTACCTGTAGGCATGGCAACCCATGCACCGCTGCAGATCACTCGTGTACCGCTGAGAGCCGCAGAGGAGTGACCCACTATCCGCTGCAATTCAGGGGTGCCCTGGCATTTACCGCTCTGTGCTGGGAGATGCGGGTAACTGGCCTTTCTTAAATGGAAGTCATACTTGTCCCACCTCATGTCACTCTGCAGCTGGTTGTGGAACTAGAAGTCCCAGCACACTTTGAACCCAAATAATATTAATAATATATTATTATTAATATTATTATTATATACCCCCAGATCTATATACACCCTCCAGCTCAATACACACACACACATCTACCCTCCAGTGTATTCCCGAGATCTGTAACCGAACATAGAAAACACCCATCCTCTCCCCCATTACAATGTCACCCTACCCTGGGGGCTCCCACCCTCACCCTATGCACAGATTACCTTGTAGTATCGGAAATAGTCCGTTTCCAGCAGTTTCTGCAATTTGGGAAACAGCTTCTTATTATTAAAGATATCTATGGTCTCCACGTCACAGATGCAGTCGTCCAGGTAGCCGGCCACCTAGATGGGAGCGAGGGAAAGGGTTACACAGCGCACACACACGCCTCAGACCAGTCACCCTGGTAAAACATTAACATCAGCACAAATTCATTTCCAGGGAAACCGTCTGTAATTGCATCGCTCCATCAATATTACAGCACCGCGCTGCAGGTACACTCCTGGGGGGAGGATGGATGAGAAATACGGAACATGCCAAGAAAAATATTAGTCTATAGGGAGTTACGTCCCAATACAAAGGGGACAGGAGCACAATACGGACAGTAATGCAGATTATGGACAACGCTGCTGCTGCTGCCTATTCCCCATTCATTAACCTGTAATAAGACACTGAGTGCAAATGAATGTGATGGAAAGAGATGAGTGGGACACATCAGAGGGAGGTGACATTACTGTATAAGGGGGAACCCAGACCCTGCCCCCCTCCTGTACAGGCTGGCACAGCTCTCACCTGGCAGAAGCAGCCATGGGCACCAGAGCCTGGTCCCTGCAGGTGGGATTCCCAGGGCAGCAGGAAGCACAGGGTGATGAGGAGGATGAGGGCGCTCATGTCCAGCAGCAGCTGCAGCAGCTCCAGCAGTCCCAGGTCTCAGCCTGAACCCGGAAGAGGCCCTGGAGAGTGGGCGTGGCCGGAGGCGTCACTCACTACGTGCGTGGTGCAGGGCTCTCTGGACGTGTCTATAAACACATGGAGGCCACGCCCAGTCATGGTGGGGGTTTCCTCTGGGTGGCTTCTGGTTATGTAGGTGTGACTGAGCAGACATTGCATCATGGTCACAGTGTGTGGGCTGCTGCTGTGTGCACAGTATAGCACAGTTTTGCAGATATCAGTTGCAGACCAGGGGGTAAATTTACTAAGATGGGAGTTCTATTTAAGATGGGATGTTGCCTATAGCAACCAATCAAATTCTACTTCTCATTTATCTAGCACCTTTTAGAAGATCATACCTAGAATCTGGTTGGTTGCTATGGGCAACATCGCATCTTAAATAGAACTCCCATCTTAGTAAATTTACCCCCAGCCCTTATTGTGATTGCCATTGGCATATAAGTAGCCTGCTCCCATATCAGCCCTATAAATGCAGGTGCATATCATGGGAAAGGTGCTGCATTATTGACCTGCAATGCAGATGCTTGTTGCAGCCTGTGCAGTGCATACAGGGAGCAGCAGGTGCATGCCTATGAGTTTCTGGGAAGGCTTGAGGCATGGTCAGCGTGGCCCGATGAATTGCATTACGTCTGCGTTGTGAGGTTTTGGGTCCAGTTTCCAGCAAGGCCATATTGCTGTAGAGTTTGCATGTGCTCTCCATGTTTGCCTGGGTTATCTCTAGGTCCTCTGGTTTCCTTCCACAACCCAAACACATATTGATAGATTAATTCAATGCTGACACTAAACAATGGAAGTCTTCTGTGTGCGTGTGTCCATGTGATAGGGAATCTATAGATTGTCAGCTCCGCTGGAGCAGGGACTGTTGTGAATGTCCAAATATTCTCTGAAGCGCTGCGGAATATATATGTGTGCTATGTATAATAGGATGAGTCAAAATCCTGCCTAAAAAGATCACAGGGATATCCTTACTAATCTCCCGGAATGTTGGGGAGACTTTCTGTATTAATGTATATCCCACTCTTTGTCGTTTTCACGTTTTTTTATCCACACTTGTAAAGTGTGTTAAACATAGGCTTAGCGTATTATCCCTTTTACCTGGGACGCTCATGGATTACACAGGTTCTGGGGCTGGCTGACTACAAGCCTGCATGTCACCTGGTTTTAAGCAGCCACAGAACCTGTGTAATCTATGAGCGTCCCAGGTAAAAGGGATAATATGGTCACCCTAGAAAGTCAAATATTAAGATTGAATGAAGTACAATAATAACAAGTTTCTGTACGGATAAATCAGACTGGTTACCCGCGTATTCTGTGTTCTACAATGCGTTCATGTAAAGTTTCCTCTATCCTGACAGTTTCCTGCATCCCGAAATTTGACTATCTCGAAAGTGTTAAGGTGGGTACATACTGGGGATCATTCAGACCCGATTGCACACTTTGCTTCGTCGCAGCCGTGCGATCGGGTCGGAACTGCGCATGCGCTGCATCCGCATTGCTCAGGCTGTGTCGTTGCCCGGCTCCGGGCAGCAACGCCGCTAGCGAAGAAAGAGGTCACAGCGGCGACCGCAAGAAGATTGACAGGAGGAAGGTGTTCCGGGGCATCAACTCACCGTTTTCAGGGCGTGAAGATCCGACGCAGGCGTGTGGAGGCGTTTGGAGGGCGGATGTCTGACGTCAATTGGACCTGCAACGCTGTATTCATCGCGCACGGTAAGTAAGTCTTACCCTGGGCTTGTTCTACACAAAACTTTTTTAGCATAGCAGGGCTGCACAAGCGATCGCAGCCCTGCTATGCAGAAATACACTCCCCCATAGGCGGCGTCTAGTTGATCGCAGCAGCAGCAAAAAGTTGCTACGTTCGATCAACTCGGAATGACCCCCACTAGGCGATGTGCTCCGTGAGCGACATCGCCTAGTGTTTCCCGGCCCGGGCCACCCGACAGCGGGCATACACACTGCAAAGTATCGCTCGTGATGTCGCACAGTGATGTCATGCCACGGCCGGCCGGAGCATGCAGCTTTGGACGATGAGTCCAAATTGAGCTGCATGTACTGCTGACAACGAGGGTCGTTCACGTCCCGCGGGGCCGCACATCGGCCGTCGTCAGCTGCATACACACTGGGCGATATAGTAAACGATATCGCTCAGGAGGGGAAAAATGAGCGACATCGTTTACGTTATCGCTAAGTGTGTATGGGCCGTAAGAAAGAATTCATTATAGCAGCTGAACTTAGGGCTTTGCTGCAATTTACAACCTAGAGGGGGGAAAGCGCAGGCCCCTCACTCAATGCTTTTTCTATGGGAAAAAAATCATGACTTTGACGCATTATTAACAACCTGACCACTCCTTATTTCACATCTACATCACACACCCTGTAGAATGACACCTGAACCATCAAAACTAGCATTGCCATTATAGAGTAGTTACTCTCACACAAAAAATAAAAAACGCGCTGAGCCGATTAAATATATCGATTTCTTTTATTTTCCATAGACTTAAATGCCCTTATTCAATATCACACATTACCGTAAAGTAGCAATTGTATTCTTTATGATCGTTATACAATTTCCCGCATAACACTGTGTAAATATTTAAACGGACATTCATGTATGACGATATAAGTGATCGCAGATCCGTAGACATTTTCTTTATCCAAGGCTGCTTGTAGTTACAGCTTGGTTGTTACACGCCTATGCTTCCATGAAGAACCTGATTTTAACTGTAAACTTTTGTACCTGACACTTTGCCGCTTTGAGTGGCGATCGCCTGAGGACATAGGTCCACGTGGAAAGGACAACGATGACCAGCAAGAGGCTACCATGACTCAGGGAGGCAGGTGGAAGCTTGGCCCAATGCATTGTTTTCTCCTGTGACCTATTGTGACCAGTTTATCTACTGTACTATAGGGGTCATTCCGAGTTGATCACACGCTAGCTATTTTTTGCAGCGCTGTGATCAGGTCAGAACTCTGCAAAACCACGCAGGCGTATGCACCGCAATGCGCAGGCGCGTCGTACGGGTACAAAGCGGATTGGTTCTGGGCGATGGATTTAACGAAGAATCCATTCGCACAGCCGATCGCAAGGAGATTGACAGAAAGAGGGCGTTTATGGGTGTCAACTGACCGTGTTCAGGTTATGTTTGGAAAAACGCAGGCGTGTCCAAGCGTTTGCAGGGTGGGTGTCTGACGTCAATTCCGGGACCGGACAGGCTGAAGTGATCGCAGCGGCTGAGTAAGTCCTGGGCTACTCAGAAACTGCACAAAATGTTTTTGTACCGCTCGGCTGCACATGCGATCGCAACACTTGTAAAGCGAAAATACACTCCCCCATAGGCGGTGACTATCTGATCGCAGCGCTGCAAAAAATAGCCAGCGAGCGATCAACTCTGAATGACCCCCTATGTGTTTCTAAGGTTTCTGCTATATTGTTTGCTGTGTATAAACTGTACAACACCGACCCTTGGAAGTTAGGGCCTAATTCAGACCTGATCGCACGCAGGCTATTTTTTGCAATGCTGCGACCAGGTAATCGCCGCCTAAAGGGGAGGGGGCTATGGCTTTGCAGTGGTGTATTCGCTTGTGCGGAGAGCTGCAGTCTCTGCACAGCTCAGGACTTACTCAGTCGCTGCGATGATCCTTCCTGGAGCTGACGTCAGGATACCTCCCTGCAAATGGCAGGGCACGCCTGCGTTTTCATGGCTACTCCCAGAAAACCATGAGTTGACACCCCCCAGATGGCCTCTTCCTGTTAATCTTCTTGCGCTCGCCGCTGCAAACGCTTTCTTTGTTCTTTTCATCGCTGCCTGTTGCCGGACAGCGATGCACCTGCGCATTGCGGCCCGCATGCATGCGCTGTTCAGACACGATCGCATGGCTGCAAAAAAATGCAGCGTGCGATCAGGTCTGAATGACCCCCTTAGTGCACTGAGAATGGAAGCCTTGTGTTGGCGCCTGCATTGTATCGGTGGAACTCTTTGTATTTCTTTCTGCAAATAAATCTTTTGGACTTTGGAAAGTGAGCTGATCGGACTTCACAAATATTTGACTCTAATAAGTGCAAGACAATATGTTGTGTATAAATAAATGTTAATAAATAGCTCTACTGGATGGTATGCAGGCATGAGGTTATCACTCACTGTAGGGCTGTGACTGTTTCAATGGAAATGGTGCAAATACACATCTTTTGTTTATATGTAGTTACATTTACTGCATTTGAGTTAGCCCCCCCCCCCCCCCCCACACACACACACACACACGATCCTCCTGAATCAAAGTAAATCCCCTCTGCACATATGACATCCTGACCACCTGCAGTGCAGCAGGTTTTACCAAGGTGATACGTTTCTTGCTCTTTTTTGCTTTACGCCCATCTGAAAATCATCCCACTTGCGACATTGTGCAGTTGAGGAGTTGTGGCTTGATGATGCAAATCGTGTTGTCTTGCCCACCAGCCCCCCCATCCTTGCCCCTCGGACTTCCCCGTAGAGTTTCTGTTCTTCAGTGCTTATTTTATTTTGAAGAATTGAGGATTTATTTTTCCTGTTTCATTTATTTTATGTTTTTCCAACTGAGGAAAACAAAATAATTAATTTGTCTTTAGTGTCTTGTTTAATACACTGCTCCGTATGTCAGTGTAAGGAGGGGGGAAACCATTATAATAAGCTTTGTTAACCACAGCTATTGGGCCCTACACACTGATAGATCCGCCGCCGAGCTGGCCGACGGCGGATACGGCCAGCGCTGTCACCCGGCTCCATAGCAGTGCAGGCAAATATGGGCGATCTCATCCATATTGGCCTGCATGCACAAGCGACGGGGCACCAGCGATGAACGAGCGCAGGGCCACGCATCGTTCATCGCTGGTGCCTCCACACTCAAAGATATGAACGGTATCTCGTTCATTAATGAACAAGATCGTCCATATCTTTCAGTATTATCTGCCAGTGTGTAGGGCCCATAACACTAAGGGAGTGATTCAGATCTGATCGCAGCAGCAAATTTGTTAGCTAATGGGCAAAACCATGTGCACTGCAGGTGGGGCAGATGTAACATGTGCAGAGAGAGTCAGGTTTGGGTGGGTTATATTGTTTCTGTGCAGGGTAAATACTGGCTGCTTTATTTTTACACTGCAATTTAGATTTCAGTTTGAACACACCCCACCCAAATCTAACTCTCTCTGCACATGTTACATCTGCCCCACCTGCAGTGCACATGGTTTTGCCCATTGAAGAACAAATTTGCTGCTGCGATCAAGTCTGAATTAGGCCCCAAGGCTTTAACCCTCCTTTCTGGTATACTTGCAGTGCTACAATCCTTCCTAGCCAGGGGCAGGGGTGGTGGCCAGAGTAGAACAAGGATAGAGTAGCATTATCATGCTCTCTCCCTGGTAAAATGCGTAGGGCGTCACAGGGAGAGATGTGTCAGCCTTGGAAAGAGATAAAGTACAGAAAGACAGAACACCAACTAATCAGCTTCTGTAATTTTACAGGCGGCGCAAGTTCCTTATCTCCAAGGCTTGATGCATTTCCCCCAGTCTTACTGATAACTGTATATTCACCAGAAGAAACTTTCACTAGCTTATGATGGACTGTTAGTAAATTGCTTAATAGTTGCAAAACAGAAATACAATCCTTAAGCTTGAGGTTAATTACACCATAGCAGGATGAGGTTTCCACTGTCAGAATGTAGCAAGGACCCTGATTAATATTTGTTAGTAATACTTACAACAGATGTATTCCCTGAATATAAACGGAGACAGGTAACTCAGCCGGTTGGCGGTTGCTAGGCAACAGAGACCATTTACAAAAGCTGGAGGGGATAGTGCAATGAAAGTGTCAGGTAGCAATTAGTTCAGCTAGATACTGAGAGAAATGGGCGGTTCTCTAATTAAATTTACTTAGAACTAACGTAATGACATGGAAAGCTCAGATGTGGACAGTTTGTCCTTTGTATTTACTTTTACTTTATAAACCATTAATTCACATTCAGGTCACTAGAGACACTACATAGAGTAAATATAGGAAAATATAACGTTTATTTATATCGCTATAATTAGTGCTTAAAGAGGTCCTAGTGGACTTCCGGTTCCGGGTTTGCATGGGCTAGCAGGCTAACACCGGAGCTCCTCTACCCACCCGCGAACGCTACCTTTTAACGGCTGTTTACAGCCTCCAACGCCGCCAGCACACCACCGCGATCCGTGTGCTACATGATGGATCGCTTTGTGACCTCTGCCGCCCAGCCGGGACAGCCCGCGCCACGTCAGGAGAAACGCCGCTCTGAGGGGAATATGGCGCCGGAGCGAGGCGCGGACACTGCAGCCCCTGCTTCCAAAAAGACGGCCACTGAACTGTCAGACTCCCCACACAAGGTATGCCGCTCTCCTGATTCTCCTGTTACCTATGGGGAAGTTGTGGAAACAGTACGGTCCACTATGGCACCGCTCCTCTCTCAGGCCGTCACAGATATTTCTTCTCAATTTAAAGCTCTTACACATAGAGTGTCCCAGGCCGAGAATCAACTACTTTACATGAAGTTGCTGATATGCGTCACAGTGTTAAAGAATTGACATCTGATAACTACCAGATAATATGGAACAAGTTAGACGATATCGAAAATCGTTCGAGACGTAATAATATCCGTCTGGTCGGTTTGCCTGAATCCATTAAAGGGCCGGCGATTGCTCACTTTGTCAGAAACATGCTACCTGATTTGTTGGGAATGACTCAAGAATGCCGGGACTTAGTGATTGAACGGGCACACAGAGTGGGTCCTGCCCCAACTCCTTTGAAACCGAGGCCGAGTGTCACGCTATTTAGATGTCTAAACTACCTGCGCAAAATGGCGTTTTGGTCGGCATCCCGACGTGTCAAAGATTTACAGTGGGAGGGAAATAAATTGTACATTTTCCAGGACTACTCCGTGGAACTGACTAGGGCTCGTAAGGCTTTCTCTCCGATATGTTCGAAACTTGTCACTGAGGGCCGCAAATTCAGCTTGCTTTACCCAGCCCGTTTACGGATCTACGATGGCTCCACCCACAAATATTTCCTCTCTCCTAGGGATGCTGAGGACTATCTCCGTGACCTCCTTCAGGATAATGCAACTGACATCAGTAATCCCGTGTCCCTACCCCCCTGATTATTTCCCATAATCCTCTCTATTGCCCTTAGTACAGATGAGTGTTTCATATTCACTCTCGTAAAGCTTTTATGGCTTCACTTAGTTTCATGCAGTTATTCTGTGTTATATTTTGTTGTCCATGTTGCGTTGCCACATTAACATATATGGTATCCTGGTTGGTTCTCACTGTATGTTACTTTAATGTATTGCCCGTATGGACCTCACCGCTGAACTGCTCAATATATGTTCTTCTCTCTTCATGATTACCTCTCCGGCAGCTGTTGCACCCATTATATCTCGTCATTAACGAGCTGGTGGTAGTGCTCACCTTACGTTTATTGTTCTCTAGTTCGCGGGGTCGGAGAGGCTCCTCCCTCCCCCATACGCCTGCTGAGTTTCGCTAATGCTTACCTCTCTCTTAGGATATTGTTTACTTTATTCCGGAAGCCCAGGGTCTATTATGTTTTCTGCATATTGCTTACATGATATATGTTTTTCGATCGACTCCTATTAGTCCCTACATATCTGTGGTGTCTCACGATTGTTTCTGTGTTTTATGTGCGTTTGTCTCCTCCCCCCCCCCTCCCCCTTGTTGTTTCCGTCACGTCGAGGACACCTAGAGAGATGAGTGGCCTTTCTGTTTCACCTGCTGCACTATGTCTGATGTAAAAATAGGGACGTGGAACGTGGGAGGATTCAATTCACCGGCTAAGAGGAGAAAGGTACTTCTTTATCTTAATAAGCAGAATGTCGACATTGCTTTCTTACAGGAAACCCATCTGATCCCTTCGGAAGTGACCAAGCTAGCTATGTTGAGTTGGTCAGTGGTGGCCTCCAGCCCTTATTCATCCAGAGCCCGGGGGGTGGTGATTCTGATCAAGCTGCATATTCCCCATACTGTGTCCCGCACTGTCCACGACCCGGACAGCCATTATGTTATCACATCCCTGACAGTGAAGGGTAAACCACTGATTCTTGGGAACATATACGCCCCTACATCATACTCAAAATCTTTCTTCCAAAAATTGGTGGGTTTGTTCACCCCTTACTTAGATATGCCCATTATCATTGGTGGGGATCTCAATCTGGTATCATCCCTGTTTCTAGATAAATCAGGCACCCCCACTTCCACTCACCCTTTACCCAAACTGGGAATTCCCTTACTTTCGGACCACCTCCAATTAGTTGACATTTGGCGGGCTCATCATCCTACTGACAGGGACTATACATGTATGTCGGCCGCACACTCTACCCTCTCACGTATAGATTACCTGCTCATCTCTCGATCCCTATTCTCCTCTGTAACGGACTCCTCTATAGCACCGATTGTCATCTCGGATCACGCGGTTGTGACGGCTACCCTAACTCTGGACTCCTCTACCCCCACACCTAGATTATGGAAGTTCCCCTCATACTTAGCCAAATCTCCTGATTTCTGCTTACGTTTAGAGTCGGCCTGGAAGGATTTTGTTCAACTCAATGGATCTCACTTTGATTCGGATCCGATATTATTTTGGATGACCGCAAAGACGGTTCTTAGAGGTGACATCATCTCCTTCGTGGCACATTCCAAACGGCAATACACCTCCAAATATTTATCACTTCAGTCAGCTCTTACCCTTAGTTTTCAACAATATAAAAGATGTCCGTCATCTAACAATAGACAATCTTATCTACAATCCAAAACACACTTTGAAGAATATATGGGATCTATGGGTGACCGCCACATGTTCTCAATCAACTACCGATTCCATAAGTTCAGCAACAACACCGGGAAACTACTCACCAATCTCCTCAAAGGCACCCGTTCACCCGCTCTGATTCATCCTCTCCGCAAGGCCCCTGACGTGTTTACTACCTCCGATTTAGAGATCGCTGATGTCCTTGGTGCATTTTATAGTCGGCTGTACTCTGACCCGCTTCCTTCACCCCCGTCTTCCTTGCCTGGTTCTCACACTGATGCTTCATTTTGGGAGTCCATCCACCCTCCTCGACTGCCCCCTAGTGATGCTGAATTGCTCATGGCACCCATATCTCTCTCTGAAGTGGAAAAGGCCATACACCATACTAAGACTGACAAGGCCCCGGGCCCTGATGGCTTTAGTGGGGACTTTTCTAAGGTCCTACTTCCCCATGTAGGTCCGGTCCTGGTCAATGCCCTTAATGCTATGATGTCCTCACTTATAACCCCAGCCCATTTTAATTCTGCTACTCTCAAATTATTGCCTAAGCCAGACAGGGATCTGTCACTACCAGAATCTTACCGCCCTATATCTCTATTAAATTTAGACTACAAATTACTCACAAAAATACTAGCGGATAGATTGAAACCTCTTATGCCCCTCTTGGTCCACCTGGATCAATCGGGTTTTATATCTGGGCGCCACTCCGAAATTAACATTCGCCGAGTTCTTTCTGCCGTTTCTGTTTCTGATGCCTCTCCCCTAACCTCTAACTTGTTGCTTTCACTAGACGCCGAGAAGGCATTTGATCATGTGGACTGGCAACATCTATTCCTTACCTTGGATAGATTTGGGTTCCCCCCTCATTTCATTTCCTTGATCAAATGCCTTTATTATAATGCTAAATCACAAATTTCCTGCAACGTTCTTTTATCAGCTCCCTTCGAAATTAAAAAAGGCACCAGGCAGGGATGTCCCTTGTCACCTCTCTTATTTGCCCTGGCCCTAGAACCCCTAGCCATTGCCCTCAGATCCTCCCCCACTTTCACTGGAATAAAAATTGGTAACAAGGAATTAAAGGTGTCACTATTTGCTGACGACATGCTATTATTTATATCTGACCCCAAACGCTCTATCCCTGCTATTTTAGAATTGATCCACTCTTTTGGCAACATTGCGGGCTACCGCATTAATATTTCTAAATCGGAGCTACTTTGTTTAGGCACCACGCACACTGCTTTAGCCCCTTTCCTCTCCTCCCTTCCATTTCGCTCCTCTAACACCTCCATTAAATATCTGGGGATTCACATACCATCTACTCTTTCACGACTTTACTCTCTAAACTTTTCACCTGTCATTGCTAGGATCTCTGCCCTACTCCTAGGATGGAAACTTCTCCCAATATCCCTTCTGGGCCGAATTGCTGTTATACAAAGTATAATATTCCCCAAAATCTTCTATGTGATGCAAAAACTACCAGTTTAATTGAACACATATGATTTGGGGGCTTTGAGGAGGATGATGAATTCCTTTTTGTGGATGGGGAAGAAACCTAAAATTGCCCTTTCTAAACTTATAGGCCCTCGCAAAGTGGGGGGCGTGGGTTTACCAGACCTCCCCTCTTATTCTCACTCAATCATGTTTCGATATGTTACTGACTGGTTAACAGACAAATCTACATTTACTGATATAAGTGTCGATGAAGCCCTTTTTTACCCCTTTTCCCCAGCCGCTTTGCTCCTAACACCACCTGCTCTCCTTCCCCCTCAGGTAAAGACACATATTTTATTTAAGGACATATTTCTGTCATTGCGAGGGGTTAACAAACGGTTGAATAGGAACCCGTTATATGCCGCTTCTATTGCATTATGGGGTAACCCAGCTTTCCCACCTTCTATTTCTAATGCCCTGTTCCGGCTCTGGAGGGATAGGGGACTGTCCGACTCTACCAAGGTCTTCGTCCCGGGCAGCAATTTTGTTCAGTTTGCTGACCTCGTAGCCTCCTATGAGCTTCCACACACCCATTTATTTATGTACCTCCAAATGAGACATTACCTTTCTTCTCTTAGCTGGTCTACCTCCTTACGAACCTCCTCTCCACTCACTGATCCATTGAGGCTTTTGATGGTGCTCAGCGCACAGAAAAGGTACCGCATTAGTTTACTGTACTCTCTCCTTACTACATGTAACTCGGAGAAACGATGGGAAGGTGTCAGAAGGTCTTGGGATGTAGACCTGAAATATTCCATTCAACCAGATCAGATGACCAATCACTTTATTCAGGCCTTGAAGACGCTCCAATCATCTTATTTACAGGAGGTTCATATTAGAACACTCCACAGGGCCTACATCTCACCAGCACAATATGCTCATTTTAACCCGACTAACTCTGCTGAATGTATTAAATGCCATTGTGCTACCGCCTCCTTTCTTCACTGCATGTGGGAGTGCCCGCATATACGCCGCTTCTGGTACAAACTTCTTAATTATATTAAGCGCTTTTTCAAATTTTTACCTATTCTCGACCCCCTTGCCTGCTTACTGGCGGACTTTAAGAGCTGGAAGCTTGGCCTGAATAGATATGCCTTCACCCCGTTACTGACAATTACAGTTACAGTTGCAAAGAAAATAATTCTAACACATTGGTTAGCGCGCACCTCCCCATCACTCTCCGAAGTACACCAAAAGATGTTGCAACTCATGTATTTTCGACAGGAGATCTGCTTTGTCAAATGTCATCACTGGAGCGGTCACATTCCATAAGAAATGGGTCTTGTTCATACTTTCTCTCGATCCTGCAAGCCAAAACTCCATATTTACACTATTTGACCATACCGAGTACTCTCTCCATAAAAATATCTCCCTCACCTCCACGTAAACCACTCTCAGCTGTCGTTTTACCACTTATGTTTGTTGACAATCCGTGATGCTTGCCCTCTCTCTCATACCTTCCTATTTCTTCCCTCCCTATCTTCCCCTTGTCTGTGTTTTGGTTTCCCCCCACCTCCGTGTTTATTTGTTCAAGATGTATTGTAGATATCACTTATGTAAAGGTATACTTTACTAATGACCCCTAGAGATGAGCGCCTGAAATTTTTCGGGTTTTGTGTTTTGGTTTTGGGTTCGGTTCCGCGGCCGTGTTTTGGGTTCGAACGCGTTTTGGCAAAACCTCACCGAATTTTTTTTGTCGGATTCGGGTGTGTTTTGGATTCGGGTGTTTTTTTCAAAAAACACTAAAAAACAGCTTAAATCATAGAATTTGGGGGTCATTTTGATCCCAAAGTATTATTAACCTCAAAAACCATAATTTCCACTCATTTTCAGTCTATTCTGAATACCTCACACCTCACAATATTATTTTTAGTCCTAAAATTTGCACCGAGGTCGCTGTGTGAGTAAGATAAGCGACCCTAGTGGCCGACACAAACACCGGGCCCATCTAGGAGTGGCACTGCAGTGTCACGCAGGATGTCCCTTCCAAAAAACCCTCCCCAAACAGCACATGACGCAAAGAAAAAAAGAGGCGCAATGAGGTAGCTGTGTGAGTAAGATTAGCGACCCTAGTGGCCGACACAAACACCGGGCCCATCTAGGAGTGGCACTGCAGTGTCACGCAGGATGTCCCTTCCAAAAAACCCTCCCCAAACAGCACATGACGCAAAGAAAAAAAGAGGCGCAATGAGGTAGCTGACTGTGTGAGTAAGATTAGCGACCCTAGTGGCCGACACAAACACCGGGCCCATCTAGGAGTGGCACTGCAGTGTCACGCAGGATGTCCCTTCCAAAAAACCCTCCCCAATCAGCACATGATGCAAAGAAAAAGAAAAGAAAAAAGAGGTGCAAGATGGAATTGTCCTTGGGCCCTCCCACCCACCCTTATGTTGTATAAACAAAACAGGACATGCACACTTTAACCAACCCATCATTTCAGTGACAGGGTCTGCCACACGACTGTGACTGATATGACGGGTTGGTTTGGACCCCCCCCAAAAAAGAAGCAATTAATCTCTCCTTGCACAAACTGGCTCTACAGAGGCAAGATGTCCACCTCATCTTCACCCTCCGATATATCACCGTGTACATCCCCCTCCTCACAGATTATCAATTCGTCCCCACTGGAATCCACCATCTCAGCTCCCTGTGTACTTTGTGGAGGCAATTGCTGCTGGTCAATGTCTCCGCGGAGGAATTGATTATAATTCATTTTAATGAACATCATCTTCTCCACATTTTCTGGATGTAACCTCGTACGCCGATTGCTGACAAGGTGAGCGGCGGCACTAAACACTCTTTCGGAGTACACACTTGTGGGAGGGCAACTTAGGTAGAATAAAGCCAGTTTGTGCAAGGGCCTCCAAATTGCCTCTTTTTCCTGCCAGTATAAGTACGGACTGTGTGACGTGCCTACTTGGATGCGGTCACTCATATAATCCTCCACCATTCTATCAATGTTGAGAGAATCATATGCAGTGACAGTAGACGACATGTCCGTAATCGTTGTCAGGTCCTTCAGTCCGGACCAGATGTCAGCATCAGCAGTCGCTCCAGACTGCCCTGCATCACCGCCAGCGGGTGGGCTCGGAATTCTGAGCCTTTTCCTCGCACCCCCAGTTGCGGGAGAATGTGAAGGAGGAGATGTTGACAGGTCGCGTTCCGCTTGACTTGACAATTTTGTCACCAGCAGGTCTTTCAACCCCAGCAGACCTGTGTCTGCCGGAAAGAGAGATCCAAGGTAGGCTTTAAATCTAGGATCGAGCACGGTGGCCAAAATGTAGTGCTCTGATTTCAACAGATTGACCACCCGTGAATCCTTGTTAAGCGAATTAAGGGCTCCATCCACAAGTCCCACATGCCTAGCGGAATCGCTCCGTGTTAGCTCCTCCTTCAATGTCTCCAGCTTCTTCTGCAAAAGCCTGATGAGGGGAATGACCTGACTCAGGCTGGCAGTGTCTGAACTGACTTCACGTGTGGCAAGTTCAAAGGGCATCAGAACCTTGCACAACGTTGAAATCATTCTCCACTGCACTTGAGACAGGTGCATTCCACCTACTATATCGTGCTCAATTGTATAGGCTTGAATGGCCTTTTGCTGCTCCTCTAACCTCTGAAGCATATAGAGGGTTGAATTCCACCTCGTTACCACTTCTTGCTTCAGATGATGGCAGGGCAGGTTCAATAGTTTTTGGTGGTGCTCCAGTCTTCTGTACGTGGTGCCTGTACGCCGAAAGTGTCCCGCAATTTTTCTGGCCACCGACAGCATCTCTTGCACGCCCCTGTCGTTTTTTAAAAAATTCTGCACCACCAAATTCAAGGTATGTGCAAAACATGGGACGTGCTGGAATTTGCCCATATTTAATGCACACACAATATTGCTGGCGTTGTCCGATGCCACAAATCCACAGGAGAGTCCAATTGGGGTAAGCCATTCCGCGATGATCTTCCTCAGTTGCCGTAAGAGGTTTTCAGCTGTGTGCGTATTCTGGAAAGCGGTGATACAAAGCGTAGCCTGCCTAGGAAATAGTTGGCGTTTGCGAGATGCTGCTACTGGTGCCGCCGCTGCTGTTCTTGCGGCGGGAGTCCATACATCTACCCAGTGGGCTGTCACAGTCATATAGTCCTGACCCTGCCCTGCTCCACTTGTCCACATGTCCGTGGTTAAGTGGACATTGGGTACAACTGCATTTTTTAGGACACTGGTGAGTCTTTTTCTGACGTCCGTGTACATTCTCGGTATCGCCTGCCTAGAGAAGTGGAACCTAGATGGTATTTGGTAACGGGGGCACACTGCCTCAATAAATTGTCTAGTTCCCTGTGAACTAACGGCGGATACCGGACGCACGTCTAACACCAACATATATGTCAAGGACTCAGTTATCCGCTTTGCAGTAGGATGACTGCTGTGATATTTCATCTTCCTCGCAAAGGACTGTTGAACAGTCAATTGCTTACTGGAAGTAGTACAAGTGGGCTTACGACTTCCCCTCTGGGATGACCATCGACTCCCAGCGGCAACAACAGCAGCGCCAGCAGCAGTAGGCGTTACACGCAAGGATGCATCGGAGGAATCCCAGGCAGGAGAGGACTCGTCAGAATTGCCAGTGACATGGCCTGCAGGACTATTGGCATTCCTGGGGAAGGAGGAAATTGACACTGAGGGAGTTGGTGGGGTGGTTTGCGTGAGCTTGGTTACAAGAGGAAGGGATTTACTGGTCAGTGGACTGCTTCCGCTGTCACCCAAAGTTTTTGAACTTGTCACTGACTTATTATGAATGCGCTGCAGGTGACGTATAAGGGAGGATGTTCCGAGGTGGTTAACGTCCTTACCCCTACTTATTACAGCTTGACAAAGGGAACACACGGCTTGACACCTGTTGTCCGCATTTCTGGTGAAATACCTCCACACCGAAGAGCTGATTTTTTTGGTATTTTCACCTGGCATGTCAACGGCCATATTCCTCCCACGGACAACAGGTGTCTCCCCGGGTGCCTGACTTAAACAAACCACCTCACCATCAGAATCCTCCTGGTCAATTTCCTCCCCAGCGCCAGCAACACCCATATCCTCCTCATCCTGGTGTACTTCAACACTGACATCTTCAATCTGACTATCAGGAACTGGACTGCGGGTGCTCCTTCCAGCACTTGCAGGGGGCGTGCAAATGGTGGAAGGCGCATGCTCTTCACGTCCAGTGTTGGGAAGGTCAGGCATCGCAACCGACACAATTGGACTCTCCTTGTGGATTTGGGATTTCGAAGAATGCACAGTTCTTTGCTGTGCTGCTTTTGCCAGCTTGAGTCTTTTCATTTTTCTAGCGAGAGGCTGAGTGCTTCCATCCTCATGTGAAGCTGAACCACTAGCCATGAACATAGGCCAGGGCCTCAGCCGTTCCTTGCCACTCCGTGTGGTAAATGGCATATTGGCAAGTTTACGCTTCTCCTCCGACAATTTTATTTTAGGTTTTGGAGTCCTTTTTTTACTGATATTTGGTGTTTTGGATTTGACATGCTCTGTACTATGACATTGGGCATCGGCCTTGGCAGACGACGTTGCTGGCATTTCATCGTCTCGGCCATGACTAGTGGCAGCAGCTTCAGCACAAGGTGGAAGTGGATCTTGATCTTTCCCTAATTTTGGAACCTCAACATTTTTGTTCTCCATATTTTAATAGGCACAACTAAAAGGCACCTCAGGTAAACAATGGAGATGGATGGATTGGATACTAGTATACAATTATGGACGGGCTGCCGAGTGCCGACACAGAGGTAGCCACAGCCGTGAACTACCGCACTGTACTGTGTCTGCTGCTAATATAGACTGGTTGATAAAGAGATAGTATACTCGTAACTAGTATGTATGTATAAAGAAAGAAAAAAAAACCACGGTTAGGTGGTATATACAATTATGGACGGGCTGCCGAGTGCCGACACAGAGGTAGCCACAGCCGTGAACTACCGCACTGTACTGTGTCTGCTGCTAATATAGACTGGTTGATAAAGAGATAGTATACTCGTAACTAGTATGTATGTATAAAGAAAGAAAAAAAAAACACGGTTAGGTGGTATATACAATTATGGACGGGCTGCCGAGTGCCGACACAGAGGTAGCCACAGCCGTGAACTACCGCACTGTACTGTGTCTGCTGCTAATATATAGACTGGTTGATAAAGAGATAGTATACTCGTAACTAGTATGTATGTATAAAGAAAGAAAAAAAAACCACGGTTAGGTGGTATATACAATTATGGACGGGCTGCCGAGTGCCGACACAGAGGTAGCCACAGCCGTGAACTACCGCACTGTACTGTGTCTGCTGCTAATATATAGACTGGTTGATAAAGAGATAGTATACTCGGAACTAGTATGTATGTATAAAGAAAGAAAAAAAAACCACGGTTAGGTGGTATATACAATTATGGACGGGCTGCCGAGTGCCGACACAGAGGTAGCCACAGCCGTGAACTACCGCACTGTACTGTGTCTGCTGCTAATATAGACTGGTTGATAAAGAGATAGTATACTCGTAACTAGTATGTATGTATAAAGAAAGAAAAAAAAACCACGGTTAGGTGGTATATACAATTATGGACGGGCTGCCGAGTGCCGACACAGAGGTAGCCACAGCCGTGAACTACCGCACTGTACTGTGTCTGCTGCTAATATAGACTGGTTGATAAAGAGATAGTATACTCGTAACTAGTATGTATGTATAAAGAAAGAAAAAAAAACCACGGTTAGGTGGTATATACAATTATGGACGGGCTGCCGAGTGCCGACACAGAGGTAGCCACAGCCGTGAACTACCGCACTGTACTGTGTCTGCTGCTAATATAGACTGGTTGATAAAGAGATAGTATACTCGTAACTAGTATGTATGTATAAAGAAAGAAAAAAAAAACACGGTTAGGTGGTATATACAATTATGGACGGGCTGCCGAGTGCCGACACAGAGGTAGCCACAGCCGTGAACTACCGCACTGTACTGTGTCTGCTGCTAATATAGACTGGTTGATAAAGAGATAGTATACTACTAATATTATATATACTGGTGGTCAGGTCACTGGTCACTAGTCACACTGGCAGTGGCACTCCTGCAGCAAAAGTGTGCACTGTTTAATTTTAATATAATATTATGTACTCCTGGCTCCTGCTATAACCTATAACTGGCACTGCAGTAGTGCTCCCCAGTCTCCCCCACAATTATAAGCTGTGTGAGCTGAGCAGTCAGACAGATATATAATATATATTATATAGATGATGCAGCACACTGGCCTGAGCCTGAGCAGTGCACACAGATATGGTATGTGACTGACTGAGTCACTGTGTGTATCGCTTTTTTCAGGCAGAGAACGGATATATTAAATAAACTGCACTGTGTGTCTGGTGGTCACTCACTATATAATATATTATGTACTCCTGGCTCCTGCTATAACCTATAACTGGCACTGCAGTAGTGCTCCCCAGTCTCCCCCACAATTATAAGCTGTGTGAGCTGAGCAGTCAGACAGATATATATAATATTATATATAGATAATAGATGATGCAGCACACTGGCCTGAGCCTGAGCAGTGCACACAGATATGGTATGTGACTGAGTCACTGTGTGCTGTGTATCGCTTTTTTCAGGCAGAGAACGGATTATAAATAAAACTGGTGGTCACTATCAGCAAAACTCTGCACTGTACTGAGTACTCCTAATGCTCCCCAAAATTAGTAAATCAAGTGTCTCTCTAATCTATTCTAAACGGAGAGGACGCCAGCCACGTCCTCTCCCTATCAATCTCAATGCACGTGTGAAAAATGGCGGCGACGCGCGGCTCCTTATATAGAATCCGACTCTCGCGATAGAATCCGAGCCTCGCGAGAATCCGACAGCGTCATGATGACGTTCGGGCGCGCTCGGGTTAACCGAGCAAGGCGGGAAGATCCGAGTCGCTCGGACCCGTGAAAAAAAACATGAAGTTCTGGCGGGTTCGGATTCAGAGAAACCGAACCCGCTCATCTCTAGTTTTCAGCTGTGTGCGTATTCTGGAAACCGGTGATACAAAGCGTAGCCTGCCTAGGAAAGAGTTGGCGTTTGCGAGATGCTGCTACTGGTGCCGCCGCTGCTGTTCTTGCGGCGGGAGTCCATACATCTACCCAGTGGGCTGTCACAGTCATATAGTCCTGACCCTGCCCTGCTCCACTTGTCCACATGTCCGTGGTTAAGTGGACATTGGGTACAGCTGCATTTTTTAGGACACTGGTGACTCTTTTTCTGAGGTCTGTGTACATTTTCGGTATCGCCTGCCTAGAGAAATGGAACCTAGATGGTATTTGGTACCGGGGACACAGTACCTCCAACAAGTCTCTAGTTGGCTCTGCAGTAATGATGGATACCGGAACCACGTTTCTCACCACCCAGGATGCCAAGGCCTCAGTTATCCGCTTTGCAGTAGGATGACTGCTGTGATATTTCATCTTCCTCGCAAAGGACTGTTGAACAGTCAATTGCTTACTGGAAGTAGTACAAGTGGGCTTACGACTTCCCCTCTGGGATGACCATCGACTCCCAGCGGCAACAACAGCAGCGCCAGCAGCAGTAGGCGTTACACGCAAGGATGCATCGGAGGAATCCCAGGCAGGAGAGGACTCGTCAGAATTGCCAGTGACATGGCCTGCAGGACTATTGGCATTCCTGGGGAAGGAGGAAATTGACACTGAGGGAGTTGGTGGGGTGGTTTGCGTGAGCTTGGTTACAAGAGGAAGGGATTTACTGGTCAGTGGACTGCTTCCGCTGTCACCCAAAGTTTTTGAACTTGTCACTGACTTATTATGAATGCGCTGCAGGTGACGTATAAGGGAGGATGTTCCGAGGTGGTTAACGTCCTTACCCCTACTTATTACAGCTTGACAAAGGGAACACACGGCTTGACACCTGTTGTCCGCATTTCTGGTGAAATACCTCCACACCGAAGAGCTGATTTTTTTGGTATTTTCACCTGGCATGTCAACGGCCATATTCCTCCCACGGACAACAGGTGTCTCCCCGGGTGCCTGACTTAAACAAACCACCTCACCATCAGAATCCTCCTGGTCAATTTCCTCCCCAGCGCCAGCAACACCCATATCCTCCTCATCCTGGTGTACTTCAACACTGACATCTTCAATCTGACTATCAGGAACTGGACTGCGGGTGCTCCTTCCAGCACTTGCAGGGGGCGTGCAAATGGTGGAAGGCGCATGCTCTTCACGTCCAGTGTTGGGAAGGTCAGGCATCGCAACCGACACAATTGGACTCTCCTTGTGGATTTGGGATTTCGAAGAATGCACAGTTCTTTGCTGTGCTGCTTTTGCCAGCTTGAGTCTTTTCATTTTTCTAGCGAGAGGCTGAGTGCTTCCATCCTCATGTGAAGCTGAACCACTAGCCATGAACATAGGCCAGGGCCTCAGCCGTTCCTTGCCACTCCGTGTCGTAAATGGCATATTGGCAAGTTTACGCTTCTCCTCCGACAATTTTATTTTAGGTTTTGGAGTCCTTTTTTTTCTGATATTTGGTGTTTTGGATTTGACATGCTCTGTACTATGACATTGGGCATCGGCCTTGGCAGACGACGTTGCTGGCATTTCATCGTCTCGGCCATGACTAGTGGCAGCAGCTTCAGCACGAGGTGGAAGTGGATCTTGATCTTTCCCTAATTTTGGAACCTCAACATTTTTGTTCTCCATATTTTAATAGGCACAACTAAAAGGCACCTCAGGTAAACAATGGAGATGGATACTAGTATACAATTATGGACTGCCTGCCGAGTGCAGACACAGAGGTAGCCACAGCCGTGAACTACCGTACTGTACTGTGTCTGCTGCTAATATAGACTGGTTGATAAAGAGATGTCTATGTAACTATGTATGTATAAAGAAGAAAGAAAAAAAAACCACGGTTAGGTGGTATACAATTATGGACGGACTGCCTGCCGAGTGCCGACACAGAGGTAGCCACAGCCGTGAACTACCGCACTGTACTGTGTCTGCTGCTAATATATAGACTGGTTGATAAAGAGATAGTATACTCGTAACTAGTATGTATGTATAAAGAAAGAAAAAAAAACCACGGTTAGGTGGTATATACAATTATGGACGGGCTGCCGAGTGCCGACACAGAGGTAGCCACAGCCGTGAACTACCGCACTGTACTGTGTCTGCTGCTAATATATAGACTGGTTGATAAAGAGATAGTATACTCGTAACTAGTATGTATGTATAAAGAAAGAAAAAAAAACCACGGTTAGGTGGTATATACAATTATGGACGGGCTGCCGAGTGCCGACACAGAGGTAGCCACAGCCGTGAACTACCGCACTGTACTGTGTCTGCTGCTAATATAGACTGGTTGATAAAGAGATAGTATACTCGTAACTAGTATGACTATAAAGAAAGAAAAAAAAACCACGGTTAGGTGGTATATACAATTATGGACGGGCTGCCGAGTGCCGACACAGAGGTAGCCACAGCCGTGAACTACCGCACTGTACTGTGTCTGCTGCTAATATAGACTGGTTGATAAAGAGATAGTATACTCGTAACTAGTATGACTATAAAGAAAGAAAAAAAAACCACGGTTAGGTGGTATATACAATTATGGACGGGCTGCCGAGTGCCGACACAGAGGTAGCCACAGCCGTGAACTACCGCACTGTACTGTGTCTGCTGCTAATATATAGACTGGTTGATAAAGAGATAGTATACTCGTAACTAGTATGTATGTATAAAGAAAGAAAAAAAAAACACGGTTAGGTGGTATATACAATTATGGACGGGCTGCCGAGTGCCGACACAGAGGTAGCCACAGCCGTGAACTACCGCACTGTACTGTGTCTGCTGCTAATATATAGACTGGTTGATAAAGAGATAGTATACTCGTAACTAGTATGTATGTATAAAGAAAGAAAAAAAAAACACGGTTAGGTGGTATATACAATTATGGACGGGCTGCCGAGTGCCGACACAGAGGTAGCCACAGCCGTGAACTACCGCACTGTACTGTGTCTGCTGCTAATATAGACTGGTTGATAAAGAGATAGTATACTCGTAACTAGTATGTATGTATAAAGAAAGAAAAAAAAACCACGGTTAGGTGGTATATACAATTATGGACGGGCTGCCGAGTGCCGACACAGAGGTAGCCACAGCCGTGAACTACCGCACTGTACTGTGTCTGCTGCTAATATATAGACTGGTTGATAAAGAGATAGTATACTCGTAACTAGTATGTATGTATAAAGAAAGAAAAAAAAAACACGGTTAGGTGGTATATACAATTATGGATGGGCTGCCGAGTGCCGACACAGAGGTAGCCACAGCCGTGAACTACCGCACTGTACTGTGTCTGCTGCTAATATATAGACTGGTTGATAAAGAGATAGTATACTCGTAACTAGTATGTATGTATAAAGAAAGAAAAAAAAACCACGGTTAGGTGGTATATACAATTATGGACGGGCTGCCGAGTGCCGACACAGAGGTAGCCACAGCCGTGAACTACCGCACTGTACTGTGTCTGCTGCTAATATATAGACTGGTTGATAAAGAGATAGTATACTCGTAACTAGTATGTATGTATAAAGAAAGAAAAAAAAACCACGGTTAGGTGGTATATACAATTATGGACGGGCTGCCGAGTGCCGACACAGAGGTAGCCACAGCCGTGAACTACCGCACTGTACTGTGTCTGCTGCTAATATAGACTGGTTGATAAAGAGATAGTATACTACTAATATTATATATACTGGTGGTCAGGTCACTGGTCACTAGTCACACTGGCAGTGGCACTCCTGCAGCAAAAGTGTGCACTGTTTAATTTTAATATAATATTATGTACTCCTGGCTCCTGCTATAACCTATAACTGGCACTGCAGTGCTCCCCAGTCTCCCCCACAATTATAAGCTGTGTGAGCTGAGCACAGTCAGATATATATATACATTGATGCAGCACACTGGGCTGAGCAGTGCACACAGATATGGTATGTGACTGAGTCACTGTGTGTATCGTTTTTTTCAGGCAGAGAACGGATATATTAAATAAAACAAACAACTGCACTGTCTGGTGGTCACTGTGGTCGTCAGTCACTAAACTCTGCACTCTCTTCTACAGTATCACAGCCTCAGGTCAATCTCTCTCTCTCTCTCTCAACCCTAATCTAAATGGAGAGGACGCCAGCCACGTCCTCTCCCTATCAATCTCAATGCACGTGTGAAAATGGCGGCGACGCGCGGCTCCTTATATAGAATCCGAGTCTCGCGATAGAATCCGAGCCTCGCGAGAATCCGACAGCGTCATGATGACGTTCGGGCGCGCTCGGGTTAACCGAGCAAGGCGGGAAGATCCGAGTCGCTCGGACCCGTGAAAAAAAACATGAAGTTCGGGCGGGTTCGGATTCAGAGAAACCGAACCCGCTCATCTCTAATGACCCCACTGCTGGTCTAATGTATGTAACAGTTGAAATCCTGATGGACCTATCTCATTGTGCGGGATCTTCTGGGGTATTTCCTCTAGTCATTTTGTGATATTGATATCTTATTCTGGATTGTATGTAATATTCCTCTATTGAAAATCTAATAAACAGAATTTACAAAAAAAAAAAAAGAGGTCCTAGTGAGGTGGTGGAACTCACCCACCCAACCCCCCCGCCCGCCCCTCCCCATAGCGCCCATGTAATAAAGGTATTGCACGCGCCGTAAAAAGGGACATGGTCTCAAAAAGAAAGGGGTGTGGTCACACAATAGTAATAATGCCCACAGTAGTAGCACCTCATAATACACATAATGCCCACAGTAGTAGCACCCCATAATACGCATAATGCCCGCAGTGGTAGTGCCCCTTATATATAGAGCCCATAGTAATGGTGCCCCTTATGCAATTTCCCTAGTAGTAGTGACCCTTATGTCCCCAGGAGTGATGCCCCTTATGAAGTGTCCCCTTTACAATGCCCTCATTAGTAGTGCCCCCAGTAGTAATGCCCTTAATGGTAATGCCCCTGTGTAGTATTGCCCCCAGTAGTAATGTTGCCTGTAGTAATGCCCCCAGTCATTTAGCCCCCTGTAGTTTAGCCCCAGTGGTTATGCCCCCAGTGGTAATGCCCCTGCAGTTATGACCCCAGTAGTTTACCCCCCTCCCCTTTAGTTTAGCCTCCCAGTGGTAATGCCCCCAGTAGTTTAGCCCCTGTAGTTTGCCCCTTGTAGTTTAGCCACCAGTAGTAATGCCCCCAGTAGTAATGCCCCCAGTAGTAATGCCCCCCTGTAGTTTGCCCCCTTGTAGTTTAGCCCCTGTAGTTATGCCCCCTTGTAGTAATGCCCCCAGTAGTAATGCCTCCAAGTAGTAATGCCCCCAAGTAGTAATGCCCCCAGTAGTAATGCCTCCAAGTAGTAATGCCTTCAAGTAGTAATGCCCCCAAGTAGTAATGCCCCCAGTAGTAATGCCTCCAAGTAGTAATGCCTCCAAGTAGTAATGCCCCCAAGTAGTAATGCCCCCAGTAGTAATGCCTCTAAGTAGTAATGCCTTCAAGTAGTAATGCCCCCAAGTAGTAATGCCCCAAGTAGTAATGCTCCCAAGTAGTAATGCCCCCAGTAGTAATGCTCCCAAGTAGTAATGCCCCCAGTAGTAATGCTCCCAAGTAGTTTAGCCCCTGTAGTTATGCCCCCAGTAGTAATGCTCCCAAGTAGTTTAGCCCCTGTAGTTATGCCCCCAGTAGTTTAGGCCCTGTAGTAATGCCCCCAGTAGTAATGCTCCCAAGTAGTTTAGCCCCTGTAGTTATGCCCCCAGTAGTTTAGGCCCTGTAGTAATGCCCCCAGTAGTAATGCTCCCAAGTAGTTTAGCCCCTGTAGTTATGCCCCCAGTAGTTTAGGCCCTGTAGTTATGCCCCCAGTAGTTTAGGCCCTGTAGTAATGCCCCCAGTAGTAATGCTCCCAAGTAGTTTAGCCCCTGTAGTTATGCCCCCAGTAGTTTAGCCCCCAGTAGTAATGCTCTCAAGTAGTAATGCCCCTGCAGTTACGCCCCCAGTAGTAATGCTCCCCTGTAGTTTGCCCAAGTAGTTAGCCCCCTTGTAGTTTGGCCCCAGTAGCTTGCCCCCAGTAATAATACCTCCCAGTAGTTTGCCTCAGTAGATGACCCCCAGTAGTAATGTCCCCCAGTAGTTTGCCCCCAGTAGATGCCCCCCAGTAGTAATGCCCCCAGTAGATGCCCCTCAGTAGTAATGCCACCCAGTAGTTTGCCCCCAGTGGATGCCCCCCAGTAGATGTGTAGGGGCGTGCCAGCGTCATTTCAACACCTTTGGAGGGGAGCAGACCGGACAATGCAGGTGTGTCATGACCGTTGCTGGTGCGGGACGCGGCAGCTGCGTGACGCCACACGCAGCCGCTGTGACCCAAAACATGGCAGGTAGCCGCCTGCCTCCGCAGCCTAGGCGGAGAGCTACTCGCCAGGTGCGAAAGCATCTCCGCTGTGAGGGGGGTAGGGGGCCTTGGGCTTCACATGCAGGGCGGACTGGCCCTGTGCTGGGCGTCCCCCGCATGTCACAGATTCTGATTGATCGTAAATGTGCTCATTTTAGCACAGCTACGATCAGCTCTGAATCGGGCCCAAAGTGTGTAAGACCATAGCCAGTCCATGGAGACTAGCAACACCCATAGGCAAACACAGGGGGGGTTTCCAGTTGCTCAAATTATGACAATAGCAATAATATATAATACAATTACTGGAGCTGCCATCACATCATGCAGTATAAGAGACATGACCAGTGGCAGCAGCTTCTTCTACCAAGTTTGTTGTGTGTGTGGATCTGAGTCACTGAGTCTGTGACTCGGTGCACTAGACCAGAGAGTAGCTAGCAGGAAGAAGAGACAGGAGCCTTGCCATGAGGTGGGAGAATGTGTGCTTAGAGAGTGCAGTACTCTGCATATATAGTGTTAAATATTAATACTGTTTTCCATACAGTATCCAATGTATAAAAAGACCAATGTTTACGTAATGTCCGGGGTCATTACTGGGTTCTTCTACTGCTCCCCCAGACTCCCGCACTTGCTCTAGAGTTCTACAGAGTGGGATATCATGGACTGCATTTGGAAACCCCCCTCTAGGAATCATGCATTTGCCACTGACACCCCTGCAAACAACTAGGGCGAGCCTAATATAGAGAGGACTGATGGAGATTCCATTTAACCGGCTGCTCTAATGGATTATAAAGGGAGACTGGCTCCTGGAGACACCTGTAGGGCGAGGCTATACATGCTGTATTAATTACAGGATGCAGAGTAGCATGACGGCCAGTTAAGGGACCACATCATTACACAGATACAGTATATTATTACCATGTAGACTTTGCTATGCTTATCTGGATAGCTGGAATTGAAGCTCCATGACGCAATGAATGATATAACATTGCAGGCTGGCCCTTGTTATTAAATGTGGTTGTATCAAGAAAAATTGAAAATCAGTTATTGTAGTGTAGGGTGAAATGGTGACATTGCAAAGAACCCGCCATGCTATCACTTCTGCATGTAGGGCCTGGTCTACGTAACGTTTGTCACACTGCGCAACTTGTGCCTGTATTTTGCGTTTAATGTATTTTCTACATGCACCCAGTTGCTCTCGGATAGGTCAGGAGCGTTCGCGTGTGTGTACAGCACAGACGGGGTGTGGAGACATAAGATGATTCGCATATGCTTTTTACAAAGCGTTTATTTTCCCATCCCATAGTGAAGTTTCCAAGTTAATGTCACACCTGCCGCATCTTTGCGTCGGATGTGCCTACACGCTGCATACAGCTACAGAAACCTAAGTGCGTGGACACATTTTTGCATGCGCACAAAAAGGTCATAATTTTGTTTAGTCCCTAATAATGTATGTATATCACTGTGTGTAACTAATCTATGTATGACACTGGATACACACCACAAAACGTTTTGTACTGGTGCATATAAATAGTGCGCAGTCTCGCTCCGCTTACTGGAAAAGCCGCCACAAACAGAGCCGTAAGTAGACTTTTTGGTGCTCTATGCCAGAAAGAGAATTGGCGCACCCCTCCCCCTGTTTTCCAATAGGGACATAAGGCGCTTGCCTCGTGCAGAAGGGTCATGACAAGATTGATCCCAGAGAAAGCCCTGCTATGATGCGCGCCTTGTTATTCAGTTACAATACCCTTTATTAAATAACACATTTCAATATACTGCCATACCCAGGATTCAAACCTATAATAACCTGTTGTATTCCAGTCAAACTCCCTACTCATTGAGCTATTTCATCCTGCAAAAACACTATGAACACTATATGACGCTACTGGTACTTAAATAATCAGCATTGTAATTGAGCAGATTTATGTAGTGTGCAGCCGCACATCCAATCTCTTGCAGCCTGTCACGAGCCACTGCTGTGGCTCATTCCTGTTTGTGTTCTGCGTAACTACAGCCTGTCTCCTGTATGGGTGTGGTTCATCAAATCGACAGTGTCTAGGTCGACAATGTTTAGGTCGACCACTATAGGTCGACAGTCACTAGGTCGACATGGATGGAAGGTCGACAGGGTTTCTAGGTCGATATGTGCTAGGTTGACAGGTCTAAAGGTCGACATGAGGATTTGTTTTGTCGTTTTCTTCGTAGAGTGACCGGGATCCCAAATTAGTGCACCGCCTCCCCTCGCATGGCTCGCTTCGCTCGCCATGCTTCGGGCATGGTGCCTTCGCTCCGCTACTGCTTCGCTCGGCACACTTTACCGTTCCAATCGTAGTCCACGTGGATCATTAAGTATGAGAAAATTCAAAAAAAGAAAAAAAAATTGTGAAAAACTCATGTCGACCTTTAGACCTGTCGACCTAGCACATGTCGATCTAGAAACCCTGTCGACCTTCCATCCATGTCGACCTAGCAACTGTCGACCTATAGTGGTCGACCTAAACATTGTCGACCTAGACACTGTCGATCTTCAGACCGGATCCCCTCCTGTATGTGTGGTCAGAGCTGTTCACCTGTCAGATAGCTGGGCCATTACCTTGTGTTATCTGTTTGTATTGGATCAGCATGCCATGTTTTCCTGCATTCAATCTCAGTGCATTTCATATTCCTGCAGGTTCCCTGTGTGTTTAGCTTCAGCTGCAGACGGTGGTCACACAAACAGAGCAGTGAGACAGAAATCTCTACCAGCCTCCCAGACAGCATCAGTGTACGACTGTGCCATGAAGGGCCCACCGGGGGAATGCTGCTGTAGGGGCCCATGCTTAAAGGTGTAGCCAGGTTCCAGTGGGGGCGTGGTCAGCAACCACAGAGGTTTGGCTAACCATTACATGTTCTGTGCCCCTTGATAAATATATAATAAACCAAATTATTGTGAAGTATAATGTAACACATGTATAATGTATTAATCCAGTGCACTGGGACAGTCTGGAACTTGATCCCTAGAGGAGGAGGGCCCACAGGCAGTAGAGCCCACCGGTGGTTTCCCCTGTTCCCCTGTGGGCCAGCCCGACCCTGCCGCCAGCCCATGCTTATATTTAATGCTGCGTTTGTTCTGTTAAATTCGAGACTCTTTATAACTGTGTCGTTATAATTTGCAGTAATCATCATAAGTGGAATTAGTTTTTGTTCTGCAAGAATTGGTTTGGCAGGTGTCACTTCTGCAGTACCCTCCAATAGCCTGCAGGTGTCCCTATTGCTGTAGCTGTGCATCTGGAGGATTAGGCTGATCCAAATAGATCATTGTAGACACCACATCAGACTACGGTCAGGTTTTACTATCTCTTGAGGGAGGGAGGAGGGATGGGGAGCTCCAAAAAAATGAAAATAAAATAGATCTGATCATTGATTGCCGGCTGCTATAAATAGTGTGTCTGAGCTTTATACATTTGCCCTTTATTCTGAGTGAGTAAATGCAATTTGCAACTTCATTCATTTGCTGCAAGTTGATTTTTTTATGTACATGCACAAACTTTTGCTAAGCGCGTTACCTCCCCCAAATGGTCCCCTTGCTGTCAATCACTGCATTCTAAATGTCAGTGCGAGTGCGCCTTAGTGAGTGCGCAGTGCGATCTCAGCACATCCTCAGCCTGCTTATAATTGCTCCGTTGCGGTCATAGCGTACAAACATGAAGTTATGTATGCTACCAACCCTGAACAGGTAACAAAATGTGAAATTTTATGTGGCTGCACTTTGGGGATAATTCAGAGCTGATCGTAGCAGCAAATTTGTTAGCAGTTGGGCAAAACCATGTGCACTGCAGGTGGGGCAGATATAACATGTGCAGAGAGAGTTAGATTTGGGTGGGTTATATTGTTTCTGTGCAGGGTAAATACTGGCTGCTTTATTTTTACACTGCAATTTACATTTCAATTTGAACACACCCCACCCAAATCTAACTCTCTCTGCACATCTGCCCCACCCGCAGTGCAGCATGGGCCCTCATTCCGAGTTGATCGCTCGCTAGCTACTTTATGCAGCCGTGCAAACGCATAGTCGCCGCCCACAGGGGAGTGTATTTTCGCTTTGCAAGTGCGCGATCGCATGTGTAGCCAAGCAGGACGAAAAAGATTTTTGCCATTTCTGAGTAGCTCTGGACTTATAGGCCCTACACACTGGACGATTTTCTGAAAGATATGAACGATCTCGTTCATAAATGAACGAGAACTCGTTCATATCTTTCAGTGTGGAGACTCCAGCGATGAACGATGCGCGGCCCCGCGCTCGTTCATCGCTGGTCTCCCGTCGGCTGTGCATGCAGGCCAATATGGACGATCTCGTCCATATTTGCCTGCACTTCAATGCAGCCGGGTGACGGGGGGAGTGAAGAAACTTCACTCCCCCCGTCACTGCCCCCCCGCCGCCGGGTCGCTCGTCGGCCGTATCGGCCGTCGGGCACCTCGGCGGCGCATCGTGATATGTGTAGGGCCCTTTACTCAGCCGCTGCGATCACTTCAGCCTGTCTGGTCCCGGAATTGACGTGAGACACCCGCCCTGCAAACGCCTGGACACGCCTGCGATTTCCCAAACACTCCCAGAAAACGGACAGTTGACACCCATAAACGCCTTCTTCGTGTCAATCTTCTTGCGAACGGCTGTGCGAATGGAATCGTCGCTAGAAGCATTGCACAGCAACAATGCCGTTTGTACCCGTATGACGCATGTGCACATTGCGGTGCATGCGCAGTAGTGACCTGATCGGCAGCATGCGATCAACTCAGAATGAGGCACATGGGCCCTCATTCCGAGTTGTTCGCTCGGTAAAAATCTTCGCATCGCAGCGATTTTCCGCTTAATGCGCAATGTTCGCACTGCGACTGCGCCAAGTAAATTTGCTATGCACTTAGTAATTTTACTCACGGCTTTTTCATCGTTCTGGCGATCGTAATGTGATTGACAGGAAATGGGTGTTACTGGGCGGAAACAGGCCGTTTTATGTTTTATGGGCGTGTGGGAAAAAACGCTACCGTTTCCGGAAAAAACGCAGGAGTGGCCGGAGAAAAGGAGGAGTGTCTGGGCGAACGCTGGGTGTGTTTGTGACGTCAAACCAGGAACGACAAGCACTGAACTGATCGCAGATGCCGAGTAAGTCTGAAGCTACTCAGAAACTGCTACGAGGTGTGTAATCGCAATATTGCGAATACATCGTTCGCAATTTTAAGATGCTAAGATTCACTCCCAGTAGGCGGCGGCTTAGCATGAGCAAATCTGCTAAAATCCGCTTGCGAGCGAACAACTCGGAATGAGGGCCATGGTTTTACTCAATTGCTAACAAATTTTCTGCTGTAATCAACTCTGAATTAGGCCCATTGTGTTTCCATTTGCTTGCAAATAAGTTCCACCGCTGAATAAAACTGGGTACACACTAGACGATAAATCAGACAATTAGTCGTTTTGAGCCAATTCGGAATGACAAATCAGTGATATCATATAGTGCGTACGCACTACCGGATAGTGTTCGATGGCCCTCATTCCGAGTTGATCGCTCGCTAGCTACTTTTAGCAGCCGTGCAAACCCATAGTCGCCGCCCACGGGGGAGTGTATTTTCGCTTTGCAGGAGTGCGAACGCCTGCGCAGCAGAGTGCCTGCAAACACATTGTGAAGAACAAGACCAGCCCTGTAGTTACTTATCCTGTGCGATGATTGCTGCGACGAGTGACACGATAAGGACGTCAGATACCCGCCCTGCAAACACCCGGCCACGCCTGCATTTTTCCAAACACTCCCAGAAAACGGTCAGTTGACACCCAGAAACTTTCACTTCCTGTCAATCACCTTGCGTCCGCCAGTGAGACTGAAAGCGTCGCTAGAACCTGTGCAAAACCACGATGCTCGTTGTACCCATGTGCCGCGCAGATTTGACGTTTTTCTTAACTGATCGCTACGCAGCAAACGACGGCAGCTAGCGATCAACTCGGAATGAGGGCCGATGACTGTAGGTCAACGAGAGGTCTTCAGGTGGAATTAACGGTTTGCATTGGCCCCGGGTGGTCTCCCTATAGCCTGGGTAGGGACTTTTTTTTGGGGGGGAAGCGGGGAAGGGGGGGGGGGGGCTGTTGTCATCATTGTACCTAAGCTCATTAGCTCTCTCTCTCTCTCTCGGCTGTTCTTATTCCAGTTGTTCTTATTATTACTATCATCATCATCATCATCATCATCAGTCAAGACCTGAATTCATAACGTTACAGCTGTTACCTGTCGTAACTCCATTACCCCGGCTGTCCAGGTGACGCTGTTGTGTCTTTATTCATGGCGTTACCGCTGTTACCTGTTGGAACTCCATTACCCCGGCTGTCCAGGTGACGCTGTTGTGTCTTTATTCATGGCGTTACCGCTGTTACCTGTTGGAACTCCATTACTCCGGCTGTCCAGGTGACGCTGTTGTGTCTTTATTCATGGCGTTACCGCTGTTACCTGTTGGAACTCCATTACTCCGGCTGTCCAGGTGACGCTGTTGTGTCTTTATTCATGGCGTTACCGCTGTTACCTGTTGGAACTCCATTACCCCGGCTGTCCAGGTGACGCTGTTGTGTCTTTATTCATGGCGTTACCGCTGTTACCTGTTGGAACTCCATTACCCCGGCTGTCCAGGTGACGCTGTTGTGTCTTTATTCATGGCGTTACCACTGTTACCTGTCGTAACTCCATTACCCCGGCTGTCCAGGTGACGCTGTTGTGTCTTTATTCATGGCGTTACCGCTGTTGCCTGTTGGAACTCCAACGCCGGCTGTCCAGGTGACGCTGTTGTGTCTTTATTCATGGTGTTACTGCTGTTACCTGTTGGAACTCCATTACCCCGGCTGTCCAGGTGACGCTGTTGTGTCTTTATTCATGGCGTTACCACTGTTACCTGTCGTAACTCCATTACCCCGGCTGTCCAGGTGACGCTGTTGTGTCTTTATTCATGGCGTTACCGCTGTTGCCTGTTGGAACTCCAACGCCGGCTGTCCAGGTGACGCTGTTGTGTCTTTATTCATGGTGTTACTGCTGTTACCTGTTGGAACTCCATTACCCCGGCTGTCCAGGTGACGCTGTTGTGTCTTTATTCATGGCGTTACCACTGTTACCTGTCGTAACTCCATTACCCCGGCTGTCCAGGTGACGCTGTTGTGTCTTTATTCATGGCGTTACCACTGTTACCTGTCGTAACTCCATTACCCCGGCTGTCCAGGTGACGCTGTTGTGTCTTTATTCATGGCGTTACCGCTGTTACCTGTCGTAACTCCAACGCCGGCTGTCCAGGTGACGCTGTTGTGTCTTTATTCATGGTGTTACTGCTGTTACCTGTTGGAACTCCATTACCCCGGCTGTCCAGGTGACGCTGTTGTGTCTTTATTCATGGCGTTACCGCTGTTACCTGTTGGAACTCCATTACCCCGGCTGTCCTGGTGACGCTGTTGTCTTTATACATTATATGACGTGTATTTCATCTCATTCCTGAGATTCAAGTGTAGCTGTATCCAGCAGTGGAAAGACTGGAAAAATGTACAAATGGAGAAGTTGCCCATGGCAACCTATCAGTATCCAGGTAGGATTTATCAAGTACATTCTATGAAGGTACAAGATGAGTGGTTGCTATGGGCAACTTCTCCACTCTTTTCACTGCTTAAAACAGGTTCTCAAACGCGGTCCTCAACGCACCCGAATGGTCCAGGTTTTAGGTATATCCATGGCTCAGCATAGATGGTTAAATCAAATTGACTGAGGTACTAATTAAGTCACCTGTGGCCAAGCATGGATATACTTAATACCTGGACCGTTGGGGTGCCTTGAAGACCGCATTTGAGAACCTCTGCCTTAAAGCATCAGCCCCATAGTAAGGAATGAGGAGGAAAACGTATTTTAGTAATGTACACTTTATTTATGCGGATTGGCTTTTGTTAAAATCCAATGTCTGCCTATCACATACTTGCCGACCTTGCTGCCCCCCCTCTTCCGGGAGGGGGCAGCTCTGTAGGTGCATAGGGAGCGAGGCCAGCGGGTGCTAGGCTTGCTGGGGGCGTAGGCATTGCTGCAAATATGGCGGTACGGGCCGGTACTGAGAACCAGTAAGAATTTGCCAGCCTGTACGCAATACCGCCGGCTTGCAGCGTGCCTCTCCTGCCCCTTAATGCTCAGTAAAGTCCGGTCTCCGGCCCCGCCGCCGGTTCATTAACCAATCAGAGCTTGCGTACCTGGAGCCTCGGCTCCTGATCGGCTGCCGGTCCGCAATCTCTGATTGGCTAACGAACCGGTTCCTCATTTGAGATAGACGCTGCCGGAGACCAGACTTCACTGAGCATTAAGGGGCAGGAGAGGCGCGCACTGCATTCTCCTTCCCTCACACAGCAGTGGCACTGGCAGTAACAACAGAAGCGGTGAGTAGGGAGAGAGAGAGAGTGTGTGTGTGTGGGGGGGGGGGGGGGGATTATGCACTGTGGAGAATTTGTGCATCTGGCGCTGGGGGCATTTGTGTATCTGGCACTGTGGGGACATATTTGGCACTGTGGGGCATATGTGTATACGACACTATGGGAGCATATCTGGCACTGTGGGAGTATATCTGGCACTGTAGGGGCATATGTGTATCCAGCACTTCTGGGAGCATATCTGGCATTGTGGGAGCATATCTGGCACTGTAGGGGCATATGTGTATCCAGCACTTCTGGGAGCATATCTGGCACTGTGGGGCATATGTGTATCCGGCGCAGTGGGAGCATATCTGGCATTGTGGGAGCATATCTGGCACTGTGGGGCATATGTGTATCTGGCACTGTGGGAGCATATCTGGAATTGTGGGGGCGTATCTGGCACTGTGGGGCATATGTGTATCTGGCACTGTGGGGCATATGTGTATCCGGCACTGTGGGAGCATATCTGGCATAGAGGGAGCATATCTGGCACTGTGGGGCATATGTGTATCTGGCACTGTGGGGACATATCTGGCACTGTGGGGCATATGTGTATCCGGCGCTGTGGGAGCATATCTGGCATAGAGGGAGCATATCTGGCACTGTGGGGCATATGTGTATTTGGCACTGTGGGAGCATATCTGGCACTGTGGGGCATATGTGTATCCGGCGCTGTGGGAGCATATCTGGCACTGTGGGGCATATGTGTATCCGGCCCTGTGGGAGCATATTTGGTATTGTGGGGATGTATCTGGCACTGTAGGGGCATATGTGTATCTGGCACTGTGGGAGTATATCTGGCACTGTAGGGGCATATGTGTATCTGGCACTGTGGGAGTATATCTGGCACTGTAGGGGCATATGTGTATCTGGCACTGTGGGAGTATATCTGGCATTGTAGGGGCATATGTGTATCTGCCACTATGGGAGCATATCTGGCATTGTGGGGGCGTATCTGGCACTGTAGGGGCATATGTGTATCTGGTACTGTGGTGGTGTATCTGGCACTGTAGGGGCATATGTGTATCTGGCACTGTGGTGGTGTATCTGGCACTGTAGGGGCATATGTGTATCCGGCACTGTGGGAGTATATCTGGCATTGTAGGGGCATATGTGTATCTGCCACTATGGGAGCATATCTGGCATTGTGGGGGCGTATCTGGCACTGTAGGGGCATATGTGTATCTGGTACTGTGGTGGTGTATCTGGCACTGTAGGGGCATATGTGTATCTGGCACTGTGGTGGTGTATCTGGCACTGTAGGGGCATATGTGTATCCGGCACTGTGGGAGTATATCTGGCATTGTAGGGGCATATGTGTATCTGCCACTATGGGAGCATATCTGGCATTGTGGGGGCGTATCTGGCACTGTAGGGGCATATGTGTATCTGGTACTGTGGTGGTGTATCTGGCACTGTAGGGGCATATGTGTATCTGGCACTGTGGTGGTGTATCTGGCACTGTAGGGGCATATGTGTATCTGGCACTGTGGTGGTGTATCTGGCACTGTAGGGGCATATGTGTATCCGGCACTGTGGGAGTATATCTGGCACTGTGGAGGCATATGTGTATCTGCCCTAATTCAGCATGGATCGCAAAAGCAAAATCTCTCTCTAATGGGCAAAACCATGGGCCTAATTCAGACCTGGTCGCTGCTGTGTGTTTTCGCACAGCAGCCGATCAGGTCTGAACTGCACATGCGCCGGCGCATGCCAGACAGCCGACGGCCGTCTCAGCCCTGTGATCACCTCTGCCTGATTGACAGCCGTTTTAGGGGCGCGGTCCGGGCAACTCAGGCATGCCCGGACCGTGCGGGAGGCGGGCCGTGGCGGCTGCATCATGTTACACGCAGCTGCTGCGACCCGGACAATGACGAGTAGCTCCCAGCCAGCACGCAGGAGCTGCGCTGGTATGGAGCTACTCTTCAAGTACAAAAGCATCACCGCTGTGCGATGCTTTCGTACTTGTGTGGCGGGCTAGGGCCTGACATGCGGGGCGGACTAGCCCTGTGCTGGGCGTCCCCCCGCATGTCAGGGAAGCTGATCGTAGATGTGCTGAATTTAGCACATCTATGATCAGGTCTGAATTAGGCCCATGTGCACTGCAGGGAGGGGGGGCAGATGTAACATGTGCAGAGAGAGTTAGATTTGGGTGGGGGGTGTTTAAACTGAAATCTAAATTGCAGTGTAAAAATAAAGCAGCCAGTATTTACCCTGCACAGAAACAAAATAACCCACCCAAATCTAACTCTCTCTGCACATATTACATCCGCCCCACCTGCAGTGCAGCACGGAACCCTTCAAGCTCTGGACACTTCTTGCAAGCTGCACAAAATGCTTATTTTATGGTGCAACATCTCCCTGGCGTATGGGACTGTACATTTCCTGGCAATCCACCTTGCAGGTGTCCAGAGGGGATTTTGCCTACCAGTAAGAGCTATTCCTGGCTATAAATGGGTGTGGCCTATTCAAATCAGGATGAAGCAAGCTAGCTGGGAATACAGCGTATAACCTGAATAACGTGTAGTTGTTGCTACATGACTACAGAGCGGGGAAAGTTCCTCTTTCTCTGCCTGACAGCAAAGTCCTGCTCTATCCAGTACCATGTTCTCCCTCAGATCTGGCTTGAGCCCCTGAAGCACTTCCCGTTCCCGGAGCACATATAAACCATAAAATAGAACTGGAGGAATTTAATTTTAGGGGAGAGACCTGCGCTTCATGATGAAGCCACGGAAATGCAAGCATTACACCAACACTGTGGGGGCTTATTTAATAGCAAGCTGCACGCGCTGCGGAAATTTTGGCAAGTCTAGTCGTATTGTTAAAGCAGCAGTATTTAAAAGGCAAAGCCAGGTTGTTGTTTTTTTTACTTTTTCGATTATAGCCATCTTAAAAATTACAGGTATACTCACCGGAATTCACGGCCTGCAGCTCACATGCATAAATATAAACCCCCCGGACTGGAAAATCAGGAAACGTAAGGCATGACCTGATTCACCGACTGGCTTAGGGCGAGACAAAACCTTTATTTTGGTACCAGGACAGTCACAGGAAAACTGGGGCTGTTGGCAAGCATACCATACTGTTATATATAGAGATATATAGAGATATATATATATAGAGAGATATATATATATATATATATATATATATATATATATATATATATATGTATATATATATATACTCTCTGAGAAAGCAGGTCGGCACTCTGTAAGACCTGTAAACTTGCTCCGGTGCCCTCTGTGATATTTCTTCAACAGTGTGTGTATGTATGTGTGTATATGTATGTATATATATATATATATATATATATATATATAGACAGTAGTGCCATCTAATGTGGAGATGTATATTTTATATTGTACACACAGATCACAAAATGTCTTTAACTATATTTTCCGTTTTTCCTTCAGGGATTATCACAAAAAGACGCTTGGGACTACTTAATCGTGAGCAAGCCACGTAAAGCTGCCCATGGAAGAAGCAGCTGGTCCCGAGATCTACGCCTGCAGCCCTGAGCGTTTGCCCCTGCAACTTATTGATCGTCATAGCGAAGCAGACGCTTACAGGAAACTGCAGGAGCTTGAACTGTAATGGAGACTTGCTGGGATAAGGGGTATACGTGGTATAAACACTGTCTCACCTGCACCACATCCCATTAGAATCTCTGCCTCAATTAGGTTCCTCTACAGCAGGCATTCCCAACCACGGTCCTCAAGGCACACCAACAGTGCAGGTTTTAGTGATATCCAGGCTTCAGCACAGGTGACTTAATTAGTAGCTCAGGTATTTTGATTTTACCATCTGTGCTGCAGCCTGGATATCACTAAAACCTGCACTGTTGGTGTGCCTTGAGGACCGCGGTTGGGAATGCCTGCTCTACAGAGCAGTCACTTTAAGTCGGGTTCCGTTGCATAACTTGGGTGGAGTCAAGTTCTCCAGAAGCATGATCGGAACACCAACTTTCAGTGCCAAGTGTCATGCGTCTGGTTTTTCCCTTATTGCTCCTCTCCCTGATGTCACATCGAGATCATACATACCTCAGTTTCTTTCTAGGTCACTAAGCTATACAATAGTGAAACGCCATCCAGATTCATCCTGTAGTCTTTGCAAGATGCCGAACCGAACAGACAAAAATTCAGGTTGTTTTTTTTTTCTATCTCCATGGTTCATGAACAGTCCCTAAAAGTAGAAGTTTTTTTGGGAGAAATCCATGCACAAACACAAGCCTTGGTTATATAAGAAATGCAGACCATTTACTTCTACAGCACAGTAAACAGACTTTTTCACAGCAACTTCAATGGAGTACCTTAATTAGGCACCGGTTCACAAACAGCATGTCCACAATCTCAGGCTCCCTGTCTCTAACCCACTGGCCCACCCTCTATCACTGGCCACTTGTTGGCAGCAGGAGCCCTGAGCCCTTGCCCTAACGAGCTTTATAAAAGTGTGGCACAGGTGTGCCCGATTGCTGGGAGCGCTTGCTCCAATACCTGGACTGGACCTGCATGGATGGGATCTCATGTATGAAAATGCCGGGTATTTCTGTGTATCAACAGCAATACAATAATATCATTTTCAACTGCCAGAAAATTTGACACAACATTAAAGAGACAACCTGCTGTGTCCCAACACCTCCCCTGGGGCTCCCTCTTGGTCCAGCCCTAAACCCAGGTCGCCTTACCCCGGGGCACCCGAACTGTTTTGTCCTGTCCTGCAAATACCCGGGGGGTGGCATCCGGACTGGACTGCCACAATATAGATAGATATATGTGTGTGTGTGTGTGTGTGTGTGTGTGTGTGTGTGTGTGTGTTGTGTAAGTACTATATGTAATATAAAATTGTGAGGGTTGTGTCTGTACATAGCAATTTTTTGGGAGAAATATACTTGCCTCATATGTAAAGTGTTTTTGGTTTTTTTCCTCAGCCATAGCAAATAGTTCCACAAACTGACCATTGACAGTCACTCACCTCTGGACCAGATTAATGACCCCACGGCTAGAGTTTTGTCTTTTTTTTAATTATTTAATCTTCATTTATATAGGAAAATGCACCAATTACACTCAAATTCATTTACTACATAAGCAATCTTTATTGAATTACTGTTATAAAATACTGTGCATACTATATAAATGCAGATGGCTTTTTTTTTCAGTAATAAAATACAAAAAAGAAATAAGTTTTCAATTGTATAGTAATATATGCCAAAGCAAAAATCATTTAAATTAAGTTAGTTATGTCTAACCGCCAATAATACAATGTGTAAACCTCTTTCGCACACACCATAAATATTTGTTGTATATGTACCTGCCTACAACCGAGCTCTTTGGTGGGTAAACTGGTTCTACTAAAGGGATATCAGACGGGAGAGAGGTGGGACGAGCACCAATTAGGGCTATGCCTTAAGCGCATCAGAGTGTGTACGCAGAGCTAAAATTCACATTGGGGCCAGTATACAACACTCACACAGTGACGGCTCCAGAGGAGGGGCTGCAGGTCCGTTTAAAATTCAAATAGGAGAGTCACGCCAACTGCCTCCAACGGACTCACTGGCAGTTGGTGTGGACCCCTATTTGAATTTTGAACTGAGCTGCAGCCCCCACCTCTAGAGGCGCCCCTGCTCACAAATCACTTGTGCAAGGGCAAATGCGGAAAGTAAAGTTCCTATGAGGACCATCTATGGGTAAAAGGACAAATTTTGAATAAAGAGAACAGTCCTAAAGTCTATTTGGCACACGTAAAGTGGATCTGTCACCTACTAATAGCCGAGGCTATTCATTCACTAGGAAGCGGTGACATACCTATGGCACATTCATTTATTACATTTTACAAATAGTTTTTACCCCGGATGCCTAAATGAGTCTTTAATACGCACCCTGCACTTCTGCTCTCTACCCTCAGTAGTGGATTAAAACACACTTTAATTTAAATTAGGCGTTTAGGACATCACCCCCTCCCCAATATATCATTCTACCGCACCTTTTACCTCTCTCCTCTTTCAGCTCTTTTTCATCTTGCCTTAAAATTTTAATTGAGACACGCGCCAATCCCGTCATCCCTTGCATATTAATATACACAGCTGGACTTGTACGGAGTATTTTATAATGGCAGAAATATTGTGCATAGTGCAGAGCTCTCAGATTAATGGGTGGGAAGAAAAGGGACTTTATAGAACAGCCTTTGGGAGTAGTAGTATTAGACCTTGGAGCGAGGTAGTGGAGATGTTGCCCATAGTAATCAATCAGCACCTAGCTGTCACTTATCTAGCACGGTTTATAAAATGACGGAAGCAACTTCTCTACTTTATCTCTCTCCAATGATTGATGCGCCTACCCCTGTGTGCCTTCTAATAGCCGCACAGTAGAGTGAAAGACACAGGGGGAGGCTGTTTTTCTGTCGTATAAGACTACGAGAACGGTCTCCGCTCAATAATAGAGGATATTTACGGTGCAAAGGAAAAATGATAACGTTCCCAATAGCAACCAAATGAGAATAATGATAGAAGTATCAGCTTTGGAATCAGATTAATTACATTTCTCCTCTGCAACGGCTGCCTAGAAGCTCTAAAAAGTGGACGCAGGTTTCTTTAATCCAGTAACGACCTGTATAATGGTAGTATCTCTTGCATATGAAATCGCTGCTGCAACTGGTTCCTATATGAACTCCTTTAGATTGATTACCCCTCGCAATTGCGCTAGGGCAGGAAAGGAGGAGGAGGGGGGTTTAGAATTGTGCCCTTGTAAAGGAGCGGATAGTCAGAAATTCAGAACAGTGTGATCACTGAGGCTTATTTACCAACACTGCCGAGAGGTGCAAATCTGCAATAAACCAGTTGTGTCTAACTGGGGAAAGTTAAAGCTTCCACACAAGCTGCAAACTCCTGGCCAAATCTGTTGGGTGTCTGGATGGTCAGGTGAGTGGTTAGGGTAAGACAACACGCCAGGTCTGACCGCGGCTGTAGTGCAGATTTGCACCTGTTAGCAGTGTTAGTGAATTAACTATTTGCAGCCAGGTCAGATTGCAACATAAGGGTGGTCAATCGCAGCATTTGGGAGCACAGAGAAAGTGTCTGACCTACGTACGGTGAGCAGCCACACCCATTGCTGGAGTTGGACAAGAACCACATCCGCTGTGCGGTCATGGGGCCCAATTCAGACCTGATTGGGTCAGCCGAGCAGGTCTGAACTGCACATGCCAGACAGCCGATGGCCATCTCAGCCCTGCGATCGCCTCTGCACAATTGACAGGCAGAGGTGGTCCCTGGGTGGGAGGAGGCGGGCCAGCGGCGTTTGGCCACCATTTTAGGGGTACGGTCCAGGCAACGCAGGCGTGCATGGACCGTGCAGGGGTCGGGCCGCGGCAGCTGCGTGACGTTACACGCAGCCACTGCGACGAGTAGCTCCCTGCCAGCGCGCAGGAGCTGCGCCGGTAGGGAGCTACACTTCAAGTACAAAAGCATCGCCGTTGTGCGATGCTTTTGTACCTGTGCGGGGGGAGGGGTAGGGCCTGACATGCGGAGCGGACTAGCCCTGCGCTGGGCGGCCCCCCGCATGTCAGGGAAGCAGATCATAGATGTGATAAATGTAGTACATTTACGATCAGGTCTGAATTAGGGCCATGGCCAGTCAGTGCCAAACAAGCTCCATCAGGCATTCCCCCCCTAGCAATTGTACTTTCCTGACAGCGATCGGTCATGCAGACTGGCACAGGCTGCTCTGCTAAGATCTAATAGTTGCCCAGATTTATCAAGCCTTGGAGAGTAATAAATAGTACCGGGATAAAAGTACCATCCAACCAGCTCCTGCCATGTTACATGCTGCGTTTGAAAAATGGCAGTTAGGAGCGGATTAGTTGTTACTTTACCACCGTGCAATTTATCACTCTCCACGGCTTGATAAATCTGGGCCTTTGTAACTCATTAACATATTGGTGATCTGGAACCCCGAGGGGTTTACTTACTAAGCGTTGGGTTCTAAAACTCGCCACTTCCAATCGTTTCTATGCCTGAAATTTTAAGGGCAGTGCTTTTACTATCTATGTTTGCCTAGTAAAAGCATTATCCCTTTTATACTGCAAGCATAAGCACGATCAGAAGCATTGGGTTCTAGTAAATAAAGCCCAACGGTCTACAATAACATCATAAGTCAAAGCGCAAAGAAGGATGGAAGCGCCAGTGATCTCTTAGAAGTGCCAGATCATGCTGGTTAACGCATAGAAGACCTATTAAATTCATTTAACCATTACCCCACATGATGCTAATTTTGGACATACTTGGGGCAAGGGGAATCATTAATGAGGGAGGAGCGGAGTTTCCCGTTAAACCTCACACGGTTGGACCACCATTTAGGCTTTTCGGCAAAATGAAGCAACGTTACATTTCTAGATTACTGCATACCTGCAAAAAATAATAGGCTCGATTCAATTCACTGAGCATTGAATAGCACCTGGAATTAGCTCCCAGCGCTATTCAATTCTGCGCCTTAGTAAGTAGGAGACCGCCCATTCTCTCGGACTATACAGGGTGTTTTGTCGGGAGAACCGGTATTCTCCAACATAAGTGCCCCGTGCTATTCAACGGTCAGTGAATTGAATCGAGCCCAATGTATCTACAGTGTGGATGTGGAAATGGCACACATTACTTACTCGCCTATGAGATATAGGGTTACATAAAGTATAGCTCAGAAACTCTTCATTAGTAAGATGCCCCAAAAGAAAATTAAATAAAAATACAAAAAAAAAAAAAAAAATTTATAATCCCTCGTATTTCAGATATATAATTTTTGGTGCTTTTCTCTATAGATTCCGGACTGAATTGTCTATGGACAAACAGATCATCTGCGGTCAATTTAATATGGTTTTATCTTCAGGTCTGTTCTACAGCATTAAATAGTGTCACAAATGAGAATGTTAACAAGAGATCTGATTTAGGCGGGTTTCAAATCCTCCGCGGATCTTGACACTGATGTTTTTGTAATCTCAGTTTTAAATGGTCCAGACGATGATTCTTATTTTTTTTTTGTTGTTTTTTTTTCCATTGCGCAGAGATCTGGAAAAGTAAAACAATTTATTACGATGCAAAAAAATAAAATAAAAAGTCTCTAAACCTTATATACAGTATACACTGATGCAACATTCACCGGGCTGCCGTACACACAGCAGATCTGGTTTGACCCCAAAAGATAAGACGGCATTTATACGAAATGCAAAACATGCAGTTTAAAATTTCACTGCCCGAGAATCGTCGACTTGCAAACGCTAGTCCCCAAAGTGTTAAGAATATAGTTTATTTTTGAATTGCTCAGCAGTAATCTTTTTACTCTCCATTTCTGAGTTACGGGTGCAGTTTGCTTTTCATATTGTACTTAGATTTATGGGGCGCCCACCAGGGTTATTTTTGCTAATAATGTTATAAATGTCTTTAACACGGGGCTGTACCTGGCTCCTGCCCGCTCACTCTCCCCCGCTACCTGCCACCGATAACGCAAGATGATGGCGCTCTGCAATCAAAGTTCCTTGAATGAATGTATCATTACACGGCTGATCTTACATCTGTGCAAGAAAAAGGATTCGGCGAGAGCGTAAATAAGTTATGCTGGGTACACACTAGGCCGACAGATCGTCCGTCTGGCTGAGCCACCGACCTACGCGAGGATCGGCAAGTGCAAAACACACTTACTGGTCGTCGGCCCAATGCGTTGTGCCCGATGTCACTACTGTGCGGGCATTTACATGCGTCCACCTAGTTGTGCCGTTAGTCACCGGCGGCCTCTGCAGCAAGTATACGGGCACTTGGTGGACCGCCCGTACACACAGCCTATTGCGCCGATGCATCTGTTTTTTTTCCTATTTAATAGACAGGAAAAACCAGACACCCAACTGACTTTTTAAACAATTGAATTCCCCCCCTTAATGTGTGTCATGGATGGACTACAGCTGGGTACACATCTATAGATTTATCTGTCCAATTATCTGTGTGGTGGGAACAAAAATCTGGTAATGGATGGGAGCAAATGACATTCAACCATTTGCTCCCAAATACTGGAAAACAGACAAAAGCGATTGTTTATTTAAATTTGTTAAATCAAACTAATTTAACCGATTTGTTTGAACCATTGTATGTTTTCCAGCATGTGGTAGCAAATGGTTGGTCATCATTGGCTCCCATCCGTTACCATATTTTTGTTCTCACCAGACAAATCTTCTGAAATACAGGAAGTGTTTTGTGCAGCAAACTAGTGGTTCCCAGGTTAGCCTCAAATATGGACCACAGATAAAACTTTGAGAAGATTCCCGAAGGGTTACACGACAAAAGTTTTTTTTTTGTCTACGCTACATGATGCTTTAACTCCCATTTTAAATCTGCCCAGTAGGGTCAGGCCCCTGGTTTCTCTATCGATGTTGATGAACTAGAAGTCCCAGCTTAACCTACACATAAACGCATCCTAATGGTATAACAACCTAATAAATCTGGACCAATAGAGTCTCCCTTTTTACATCTTGCCGTGTAAACATTTGACACTAAACAGAATCAGGAAAGAACAATGCACTTACATGGTGGGTAGCAGGATCAGGAGGAAATCACAAATATCAGGCGACTTCAGGGATAGGAGCCTGGATTTGGGTATGTTCCAGGACCTCCAGGAAATGAAGCCGAAGGTCCCCACTGACCAGGCGGCACATTACCCCATGGTATGGATGATGATGCAGCACCAGGAGTTGGGAAGGGACCAGTGGCTGGGTATGGCACATTTGGGGGTGTGGGGTACTGCCCACCTTGGGAACTCCATGGACTAGAACCCCAAGGCTGTGAAGGTCCTGTGGGACCCGATTGACCATAAGGGGCTGAAGGATTTGGATATTGTTGACCGGAGGCTCCAGAAGGGTTAGGATATGATCCTGGCATTCCAGCAGGCCCCGATTGATAGGGTGCACCAGGATACTGCCCAGGTGCAGTAGGATAGTGCCCAGATGGAGCTCCTGGCTGTGGCCCACTTGGTGCTCCTGAGTAAGGCCCAGTAGAGCCAGAAGGATATTGGGGATTCGGTGCAGTTGGATTCTGCCCAGCAGGTGTTCCCGGGTAGGGACCTGAAGGATATGGGGCATTTGGTGCAGCCGGTTGCTGGCCAGCAGGTACTCCTGGATAAGGTCCAGTAGGGCCTGAAGGATATGGGGCATTTGGTGCAGGTGGCTGCTGTCCAGCAGGTGCTCCTGGATACGGTCCAGAGGGTCCTGAAGAATACGGGGCATTTGGTGCAGGTGGCTGCTGTCCAGCAGGTGCTCCTGGGTACGGTCCGGTGGGTCCTGTAGAGTATGGTGCATTTGGTGCAGGTGGCTGTTGCCCAGGTGCAGCTCCTGGATATGGCCCAGTAGGCCCTGAATGGGCACTTGGTGCTCCTGGCTGGGGACCAGATGGATATGGTTGCGTTGGTGCAGTTGGCTGAATCCCACTACCAGGATATGATCCTCCTTGACCTTGTCCATATGGCGTAGCACCGGGGGCAGAAGGAGCACCAGGATATGATCCTCCTTGACCTTGCCCGTAAGGCGTAGCACCAGGGGCAGAAGGAGCACCAGGATATGATCCTCCTTGACCTTGTCCGTAAGGCGTGGCACCAGGGGCAGAAGGAGCACTAGGAGCAGAGCCCCAGGGGTTTGATCCGGACCATCCACCTTGCTGTTGATTGTCTTTTTGGTTGCCTACAT